>NC_135786.1:74492500-74792500 GCF_051106095.1 Pogona vitticeps
CAAGCTGGATTTGGAAGGGGCAGAGGAACTAGAGACCAAATTGCTAACATGTGAAGGATTATGGAGAAAGGCAGAGAGTTCCAGAAAAACATCTACTTCTCCTTCATTGACTATGCAAAAGCCTTTGTGTGGACCACTGCAAACTATGGCAAGTCCTTAAAGAAATGGGAGTGCCTGGTCACCTTATCTATCCCCTGCGAAACCTATACATGGGACAGGAAACAACAGTTAGAACTGGATATGGAACAACTGATTGGTTCAAAATTGGGAAAGGAGTACGACAAGACTGTATATTGTCCCCCAGCTTATTTAACTTATCAGCAGAATACATCATGCAAAAGGCAGGACTGGATGAATCCCAAGCCAGAATTAAGATTGCTGGAAGAAATATCAACAACCTCAGACATGCAGATGATACCACACTGATGGCAGAAAGTGAGGAGGAATTAAAGAACCTCTTAATGAGGGTGAAAGAGGTGAGTGCAAAAAACGGTTTGAAGCTCAGCATCAAAAAAACTAAGATCTTGGCCACTGGTCCCATCACCTCTTGGCAAATAGAAGGGGAAGATATGGATGGAGGCAGTGTCAGATTTTACTTTTTTGGGCTCCCTGATCACTGCAGATGGGGAGAGCAGCATTTCCTTCTTGGGAGGAAAGCTATGACAAACCTCGACAGCATCTTAAAAAGCAGAGGCATCACCTTGCCAATGAAAGTCCGAATAGTCAAAGCTATGGTTTTTTCCTGTAGTGATGTACGGAAGTGAGAGCTGGACAATAAAGAAAGCTGACCACCAAAGAATTGATGCTTTTGAATTGTGGTGCTGGAGGAGGTTCTTGAGAGTCCCCTGGGCTGCAAGGAGAACAAACCTAGCCATTCTAAAGGAAATCAACCCTGAGTGCTCACTGGATGGACAGATCCTGAAGCTGAGGCTCCAATACTTTGGCCATCTCATGAGAAGACTCCTTGGAAAAGACCCTGATGTTGGGAAAGTGTGAGGGAAGGAGGAGAAGGGGTTGACAGAGGACGAGATGGTTGGACAGTGTCATCGAAGCTACCAACATGAATTTGACCCAACTCCGGGAGGCAGTGGGCCTGGCATTTTCTGGTCCACGGGGTCACGAAGAGTCGGACACAACTAAACAACGACACATAGAGTTATTCAAGATGGAAAGAAACAGGAAAAGAAAATAAATCAAATAATAGCTGAGGGGAAGGCCTGCCTAAACATCCAAGTTTTCATGGATCTCGAGGAAGATTATTCCAGAGCTGAGGAGCTACCGCCGAGAAGGCCCGGTAGGTTTCACTGTTAATCACCAAATAAATTGAACGTTATCATAAAATAAATAAAAAATGCCAAGAAAAATGGAACTTCTCCCTTTTATGAACATTCTTCTTATCTTCAATGCCCTTCTTGAATGTACTGAATTTTTCCATGTATAAAACAACACTTTTTCCTAAAATAATTCAAGGAAAAATTGAGGGTCGTTTTATACATGGAAGGCAGCAGCAGGAGACAGAGACAGACACAAAGAAGCATCCATGCTCGCCCGCCTCTCATGGCTGCTCATTAACTGCTGCCACCACCACCCAATCACCTCCTCCAGTGATCGTCTCCTTGCAAGTGGGCGGTGCCAGCAGCAGTCAATGGGCAGCCACGAGAGGTGCGTGAGCATGGATGCTTCTTTGCCCCCTTCTCCCGCTCCTTCTGCTGCTGTCTCCGCCACTGGTTGCAGGCTCAGTGATTGTGCAGCCCTATGACTGCTCCTTTTCCCTTCCTTTTGTTAAGCCCCGTGGCTTAGCAAAAGGAAGGGAAAGTAGCAGCTAAAGGGATTGGGGAGCCCTTTGATACCTGCTTTTCCTTTCCTTTTTCTAAGCTCCGGGTTTAGGAAGTGGTGAGGAAAGCAGGGATCAAATTTTCTAATTTGGGGTTAGAAAAGAGGGGGTCGCCTTATACACCGGGTTGTCTTATAAACGGAAAAATACGGTAAGTTATTTTAATTAAAAAACTTATAAATAATGCAACTTTTTAGATATTTATTATAACATTAGTATAATCTGTGATTTAAACCCAAAAATATATTAATAATTCCCCCCATGTTGTGAAATTATCTTCTAGATTTAAAGTCTTTTAAACTTATTCCCTGCCTTTCTCTGCTTTATTCATGTTGTTTTTACCACAAAATGCACTTGGATTTTTGTTACATTCTATATATTGACCAGTATCATAGGATACTGTATTTATTATTATTATTATTATTATTATTATTATTATTATTATTATTATTATTATTATTATTATTATTATTATTATTATTATTATTATTATTATTATTATTATTATTATTATTATTATTATTATTATTATTATTATTATTATTATCACACTTTTCTTAAGTGCTAAAATAGTTATGCAGACATGCTGAGAGCACCTTGAAAGTACAGACTTAAATTACTTTTTCCTGTGCAGTCTCAAATTGAATTATTCATTCAGAAAGCCCCATGAATCCAAATCCAGAGTTATGTATTTCTGCCTTACTACAGTTTTAATCTTAAACTGTCTTTAACAGAATCCAGACAGATTTGGCATCTGTTACAAGATCAACTGCTTGAAACCTCATGTGTACTTTCAGCCAGGAATATGTGCTGGCAAGTAACTTTTATTAATTATCAACATGGAACATACCTTCAGGTGTCACGAGCAGAATGTCAATAGTTTTAACTACACACTACATATTGACTTTGCTGTTTGGCTTGGAAGCTTATGTTCTAGGTGCTACTTTGGAAATTATTACAGGACACTGAAAACCAAGCATTGTTGCTGCATATCTGCACAGTTGACATTATGGTTTGGAGAGGTGTGAATGTAGAATAAACCATTTTAGGTGAATAGTTGTTTTTTTTTAAAGAGAGGGAGGGAGGGAGAGAAGGGGAATGGAGAAACACTGCATACTTTCCTGGTCTTTCAGTCTTCTTAAAACAGACAATATGCTTAGCACATATTGTATTTAGAAATGGTGCTTTGCTACAGTAATAAAAACACTGTTTGTGATAGCTTGTGCTTTTCCTCATCCCCTGTAGAGTACATTTTAGCATACTTTGTTTTGTGATTGGTCATTGAAAGGTATAGGCGCACTTAATTTGCAAGTTTGATTTCAAAGCATGTATCATTGAGGAAGTCATATTGAGGAGAACAAATGGGCTGATCACAGGGAATATACACTCCCTTTCCCTCTAATTAGATTCTTCAATTTCAGTTGCATCTCCCCCATAATCTCTTTCACCTTTTCATGGTGAAACAGTATATCTTGTTAAAAAATAACAGAAATACTAAAGCACTATGGTTAAAAAATCAATAAAAGTTGATAATAATAAACAGTGGCTAGAATCTGTTTACCAAATCTTTACTTTTTTTAAAAGCAGACCCATAGTTTTTATGCAAACTGCTTTAGAATCAGGAAATTTTAAAAAGCAATATAGGTTATAGGATAAGTGAAGCTGTTCAAATGAAAGATGTCAACAAAGTTACCAAGCTAAGAAGTCTTTTGTAAAAGCCTTAATAGCTGTTTGGATCCTGGCCAATTCCTTTTATTTTAATCTTGTGGATTTACCTACCTGCATTGAAATCAGAATGAAGTCAATCAAACTGCCAATGCCACAAAATCCCACAGTGCAGAACTTTAACAAACCTTTGAAGAGAACGAGTTATACATTCAGTGAATACATTTTAGAATAGTGCAGTTTCTTAAAAAGTAGGCATTTTCTTTTCACAATAATTTATTCAAACACCTTTCATTCTCCAAAAACTGTAAGTATATGTACAGCAAAGGGTCATTTTTCACTGCTTTCCTATCAGCCCTCCACCGGCAATGTGCATAGTTAGAAACTGAAAAAGCACTTTGAACTTCCCCAGGTTAAATCAGTTTGAAAGTGAACCAATGAAGTCTTATGCTACCTTAAGACAAACATATTTAATTTGGTATAATCATCTGTAGACTGCAGTTTACTGTATCAGACGATATTTGATCATGAGGTAAAGGTAAAGGTTCCCCTTGACAATTTGTCCAGTCGTGTCTGACTCTAGGCGGCGCTGCTCATCTGCGTTTTCAACTCATAGAGCTAGCATTTGTCCGCAGACAATCCTCCGTGGTCACATGGCCAGCACGACTAGACACGGAATGCCGTTTACCTTCCCACCGCAGTGGTACTTATTTATCTACTTGCATTTTGCATGCTTTTGAACCGCTAGGTTGGCAGGAGCTGGGACAAGTGATGGGGGCGCACTCCGTTGCGTGGATTCGATCTTACGACTGCAGGTCTTCTGACCTTGTAGCACAGAGGCTTCAGCGGTTTAACCCACAGCACCACCATGTCCCAGATTTGATGATGACGTTCATAGCAATTATAGCTATTATCCAAAAGTTTATAGCAAACAAAACTTGCTGGTCTTTAGTTAGTTAAAGAACCAACTTATATCAACTATAACTGAGCTTTCAAGGTAAGTGAGATATTCCACTTCATGGTCACCAACCCTCTAAATAGCAGCTAAATCTGAGGAAAAGAATTCCGCAGACATCTCAAGCTCTATATATTAAATCAGTCTAGGCTAAACCTATGGAGAACAAAATCAACACACTTCGTTGAATGGATTAATGCTGAAGAATGTCTCCCACCAGGACAAGACTCTGGCTGGACCATCTGGAAATCACTTAATAGATTTCAAAGCAAAGAAGGAAGATCAAAGAATAATCAAGTAAAACAGGGTTACTTGGATACAGGACAAATTCTCATGACAGGCAGGCAGGCAGCTAGCTAGCTAGGTAAAAGGAAAGAAACCAGAAAAAATATTTTCACATACATACAAATGGCCACAGAGACCAAGCTATGTAGTCTTCATTAACAAGGCTTCATGGCATGGTCTCTGGCTCCCTCTCTTCACCAGTTATGGTAATACATGTGAAAATAGATTCTTCTGGATTGTTTTATTTTTAATATTTCCAGACCATGGATAAGTGAGTAAGTGGATACTGATCCCATGGATAAGGGGGTCCTACTATACATCCCTTATTTTAAATCATGCGACACTCTGATATTATGTTATTTCTTAATGTATTTTAGTTGCTTTAATGTTTTGTTTGATTGTTATTGATTATTTTTGGTTTTCTATTACTGTTTTTATTACTGCTTTTCTAAACTTGGCAGCCAGATGGGCAGTATAAAAATCAATCACTCAATCTGAATAAAGAATGACCAGTTCTACTCCCCCAGTGAGCTTCCATAGCCAAGTTGGATTCAAACCCTCGTTGCTAGACTCCTAGTCTGTCATTCTATTCATAACACCACAATGGGTACCATGGCTAGGCAATAAGTAATCTTTCCCCCCTGTAACAGACCTATATATCATCTCTCTTGGCAACAAGAGTCACAAACTTGGTAGATGAGGATAATGCTGTGGATATAGTTAACTTTCATTTCAGTGAGGTAATTCACAAGATTTCTCATGATATTCTTGTAGTCAAGAATGGTAAAAAAAAAAAACTGAGCTAGATGATGTGAGTGACAGGTAGATTTGTAGCTGGCTGCCAGGCCATATTGAAACAGTGCTCAGAAACTTGTGAGGAATAGTTAAAACATGTGGCTATGCTTGCTTATCTCTGGGAAAGAGAAGATGGAGAGGCAATAAGATTTAAGTACTTGAAGGGCTGTCACATGGAAGACAGAACAAGCTTGTTTTCTGTAACAGGGTAGAATCCGAAGTAATGGATTCAGATTGTGAGAAAGAAGATTTTGCCTAAACGTTAGGTAAAATTTATTCACAGTAACAGCTGTTCAACAGAGGAATGGATTGCCTCAGAGGGTGGTGAACTCTTTTTCATTTAAGGCTTTTAAACAATTATTATTATTATTATTATTATTATTATTATTATTATTATTATTATTATTATTATTATTATTATTATTATTATTATTATTATCATCATCATCATCATCATCATCATCATCATCATCATCATCATCATCATCATCATCATCATCATCATTAATTGTATTTATACCCCGCCTATCTAGTCATTTTGACCACTCTAGGCGGCTTACAACATAAAACATAACAAGTTCAAGAAAAATTTATAACAATAAATTAGCCACATTTCAGAGATGCTTAACTGTGGTTTTCCTGCTTTGGCTGGGATTGGATTCATACATCCATAGGTCCCTTCCTCCTGTACAGTTCTATGATTATATAAGTATTATTGAACATCAGGGGCAAAGTTATGATCCTCTTTTAGTATCACTTCCAAGCTGATAGCCACAAAAGGTGTATGGATTGATATACTTCCTGTTAAGGTAGAAGCATCCACTAGTGGAACCTGATATCCTATCATTCTACTTTGTAATCTGTAATTATGTAGGTAATACAGCAATAAGACAGCCATGTCTGTTCAGACTTAAAATATTGATCAACTACTGCTGGTTCTTATGCAAAGTTCAGTAACTTTATTTCGTTCTGAGACTGTAAATGTGTAACACAGACGTTAGGAGTTCTATAAAATGCCATTTAAGGATCTGTAGCAGAAACTGGTTATTTTCCTTGGGGAAAATGTACATAAAACTCACCAAGCCGAAAGGAATGTTTTCACCACAATTATCTGCTTTTGAAATAGATTAGGCTTAACTACTCTATGTATTATAAACGTCACTTTTATCCTTTGGACCATCTGCATGGTGACATCATCACTTCTGAATTCTACAGAACACTGAGCATCTGTGTTAGATTAATCCACAATACTGCTAATATTGCTCGTATATGTATCCCTATGATTAGACCTTTAGACAAGCAATTTATAAAGACAGAGTTGCTTGTCCAATGCCGGATTGTACATTACAAAGAAACAGTGTGAATACATTAACAAATAGTTGAAATAAAGTTTATGGCAGTTTTAGACAAAGCTTTGGAATATGTTTGCATATGTGGCTGATTTCTATCTTTTTAATTGCTGCAATGATACACTGGAGTCTGAGAACTGCCTATTCGTGTAACATGCAGAAGAGTGACAGACTTAATGGGTGTTATTCCTTTGGGAAATACAAACATGACACTCTATAATATGAAAGGCTTCCAGTCCAAATGGGTACACGAGGCTTGCTACACTTAAAAAAACATGGGCAAATAAATAATTAAAGCATGTTTAGCTAAGCATATAAAAGCACAGGCACTACTGCTGCCAGCAAGATCTGCAAACAAAAAAGCAGTTATAACAGTACCACTTAATGACAAGGGGGGGGGGAACAGAAGTCTCTCTCACACACAAACACAAACACACACACACACACACACACACACACACACACACACAGAGAGAGAGAGAGAGAGAGAGAGAGAGAGAGAGAGAGAGAGAGAGAGAAAGGAAAGCATTTTAATAAATGTTGGGGCATAATTATTTAAGTCAGGGTTTAGGTGGGGGCTAACTAGTAAAAGCACCCAGTTTCATACATCTTACAGTGTGCTATGTGAAAATCTTTCATCTATATTATGGATCTGACAAAGCTGAACTAGTGTGCCAGCTGTGCCCATTCCTGGAGAGGTCTGATCTGGCCACGATGACACATGCCTCCCTTAGTTATATCCTGGAGGAATTAGTGTAACATGCTTTATGTGGGGCTGCCTATTGAAAGTGTCAAGAAACTTCAGTGGGTCTAAAACACAGCAGATTGCTGACTTGGGCTGGTTATAGGGGTCATATAACCCTTCACTGGCTGCTGATTTATTTCCAGGCATTATTCAAAGTGCAGCTTTTAACCTATAAAGTCGTAAACAGTTCTGGTCCAAGCTATCTCAAACACCTTGTCTCCCATTATGCTCAAGTGTTAAGATGATCAGGCGAGGTCTTTCTCTCAGTTCTACCACCTTCATAAGTCTGTTTGGTGGGGACATGGGAGAAGGCTTCTCCAAGACTCTGGAACTCCCTCCCAAAAGAGGCCAGACTGGGTCCATCTTTGCAAAGCTTTCCCTCGGCTGGCCGAGTAGATTTTTTAAAATGGATTGTTATGCATTAGGGCTTTGAATGTGTTCTTAGTATTGCTTTTGTTTACCATTTCTCAGAGTAGTATTTGTTGCTTTATAATATTTCTATACTTCTTAAGCTTTAAATATTACTTTCAATAATGTAAGCCATCTTGGGTAATTTTTAAGGCTCTTGGGTAATTTTTAAGGCAAAGGTGGGGTAAAAATATTTTAAATAATTCTGGTGTTAGGCAGGTTTCTTCCATGTCTTCTTTTAAGCTGTTCTTCATTGAAGATGTATCATTGATTTGGGTGAGCTGAACTTGCTACCACTGCTACATAGCCATGGAAGTTCTCCTTTCTATTTGACTGTTGAACCAACCATACTAGACGAAGCAGAAGCATTGTCCAAAGATGGATTGTAGGAGAATACAGAGGGTCCAAAACCCAGATTCTTGGCTTCTATCAGTGCTACACTGTTTGTTTTCTGATCTGCATGTTTCTGCTACAGAATTTCAACTTTCTTATTCTGCCTGCTAAAGGATGGTCTCCCACAGCTTTTGCAACCTGCTTTTCATTTCTTATACATTCTCCTCTTTTAAAAGGAGCCATTGTTCTGATTAATTTGAACTGATTTACTTGGCTGCTGTGTAGATTAAAATGTTTAGCTGTTAATATGCTAGGTTGATACATACTGTATGACACCACCGAACTAGCCTATAGATTAATATTTGAACAAATGAAAGAGACTTACCTAGTGCAGGATATCCTAGATAAAACCTATCTGCTCCCAACCATCCAAGAAATAAAGACAGAGCTACTGCTACTTTATAGGAGTAGCCATTCCTAAGAACAGAAATAAAAAAGAAATGTGGCTTACACAATATGCTGAATCGTTCTCATTAAATAAATCAGAAATTATGTTCAGTTTCTCATTAGAAAAATCAGCCATCAGTACTGAACAAATTCAGAGCTTGATCAAATGGAAATCTACTAGTAATGAAACTAGGGTGGATAAAAATCTGGGATTTTTTAAAAACCAAATTTATTTATTCATTCATTCATTCGACTTGTATGCCGCCCACACTCTGCAAGAGTCTCCATGCGGCTTCCAACATCAATTAAAACAGTTCAATTAAAAACACAAACGCTAAAAAACAATACGGTTACAAAAGCAAAAATAAAAACAAAAACAAAAATAATCCACAACAACAATCTAGACCCATGACTCTATCAATTAAAATTAAAACCTTCAATTAAAAAACTTCCAGAACAGGAAGGTTTTAACCTGGTGCCAAAATGTCAGTAATGTCAACGGCAATCAGATGTTGTTTGGGAGGGCATTCCAAAGGCCAAAGGTCGATTTAAATCACAATTTAAACACAAAAAATTATTTAAATCATTCAAAGTATTTTTTAAATTTAAATGGTGACTGAAAGCAAATCCACCCTGACCAAAACACTAACAGTATATAGCAAGAGTTCCATAAGCAAGCAAATATTTTCAAAATGAAAACTTGGACAGGGTAATATCTCAGAACTTGAACGAAATTTCACATCTACCTTTCTTCTTCCCTAATTATAAGTATTTATCAGACATATACATATTCTGGATTTACCTACTTCAAAAATATATTTCAGAATGCATTGTCCAGACATGTTACACCTTCTCTATGTACAAGCACATGAGTTAACTTCCAATTCAACAAACTGTTCAAAGAGCTGAAGGGCAAAAGGGACTGCTAAGGACATTTTTCTGTGCTCCAAGCCTAATCTCAGATCAGCATTCTTGTACATGTCTTTCTCTTCAGCTGTACAGTGCAGCAGTTACAAAGAAGTTCACCAATAGTAGCCTCTGTACTCAAAGGCTGGTATTCTATATATATTACTTGGGAGTGGGTATAAGCCAAAGCACAAAAACAGACAACACAAGCAAACAGTCTGAAGCTGCATCCTATACAGAACATTAGGCACCCATTCTCCAAGACATATCATTTGGCTTTCTTATGTTTAATACTGCACAGATCAAACTGGTAGGAAATAAATTGAGCTACTGTATGTAAAAAGGCTAAAATTTCAAAAACTAAACAGCTGAGGACGGAGTTTCTTTTCTCAATTCAAATATGAAGTTACTTTACCTGTGTGAAATACATTTTATACAGTCAATTAAAAAAGGTATGTTAATACTTCATTCTCTATTACAGTATTATCTATAATAAAACCAAAAAGAGAACAGAAGCATTTTTCAATACAAAAGGCTGATAAAGAATATAAACCATTTTAACATTTATGTATCCAATGTTCACTAAAAACAGAGGTATTATGCACTAAACACATGTACTCACACATTTCGACATTCTACAGGCTTGTAAAATCCAATTTCTGTTCCAGTAAATTGGGTTTCATTCCCATTGAAATCCTTACAAGTAATATTTGGAGCTGGTAGGCAGGCAACTGAGAGCATAAAGACAATATAAGTATGTTGTGTTGAACACCATTAAAATGCTTCAGATGTGAGACAAATATTTGCATGTTTTGCACGAAACATCTAATAGAACACAATACAATATATTGCTTCAGAACAGATTAAATTTACAATCTCTGTTGCAAAAAAAAGCAGCAATATATTTTAGTACATTTTTACGGTGACAAAGATGCATGGTAAACAGTTTCTTAAAAATATTTTGAATGACTAGTATGGTAAATATTTCCAAACATTATTTTGCGTCAGTGACGCAGAATATATATGGCCAATTATTACCATACTTATTAAAAATGCCTATTGTGTTACACAAGAAAAGATTCAAAGAGGTCAAACTATACCTACAACCAATCACAAATAGTGTTAGGCCACTCTAGTATTAACTCATGCAGAGAAAAACCTCCCCTGTTCATACAGTCTGATAATCCGTTAAAAAAAGGTATTAAGGGGACTTTAGTGACCATTGGTAGCATTTGGTCAAAGAATAAGTAGAGTTAAACGCACAAAAAGATTACCATAATCCTTACCATATGCAGTGCGATTCGTACATTTCAAGGGTTCTTGTGTCTCATTATCTATTTTAGGATCTTCGCAAATATATGTTTGAACAATTAAGGGAAACAAATACAAGCTGAATTCTCATGTAAGAGTTCCACAATAGTGCCATAACACACAAAAAAATTTTTTTACAAGTCACAGTGGCTAATTGTTTTCATCTTACTTCAAATGATGACACAAAGATGTAAGATGTACAGCTATTTATATTAACCAGGACCTTGTTAGAGAATACATAAACAAAAGCTGCCCTACTTCATGTCTCTTTTTGTCATAATATCCACAAGATAAGCAACCAAAACACATGATATGCACTATTATGCTGTCCATTGCCTTTCCTTCTACCTCACATCAATGAGCACTGAGGTTTCAAATAGTACAATCACATCAGATTTTATTTTGCATTCATCTAGGGTCAACGGTTCTTAATCTTTGGTCCTCCATGTTTCGGACATCTATCATCAAAAGCCCCAGGCAATATGGAATTCTGACAGCTGAAGCCAAATAGCTGGAGAGCCAAAAATTGAAGATCTAGATGTTATAAAAGAGAGCAGAAAGGATCAAGGCATTTTGAAGTAGAAACAGGTGGTGCCTTAGAAGCTGGCCAGTTCTCCTTCACTAGAGTATATAAACGGAGGGTAAGTGACAGTCATCATAATCCATGTAGCTATGATATACATTATAAAATATACACTGAGCACAATGCCCGTTTTCAAAATGGTCATTGTATTAGTCTGTTTCAGCATGTGTAACAGTAATTTTTTTTAAAAAGCTATGGCAACAGAATGATGAACAGATGTATTTCAAGGTGAGTTTTCATGGATTACAATTTACAGACATATAGAACATAATTGATAGCCCACAGGCTTATATACACAAAGTACATGTTGGGGGTGAGGACAAAGTAAGAAGGGAAAAAGAGGATGGCTAATAATGAGCTTTTAGAATTACAATTGCATTGTTAAAATCAGAAAGGATCTCAGTGCTAATCACATAGGCATCCCCTTATAAGGAATCAGAAGTATGCAATTACCGTTATGTCCCAGGAAACATTTTATTTGTAATGATACAATTTATTTATTTTATTTATTTACAGTATTTTTACCCTGCCTTTCTCCTTAAAAGGATCCAAGCGAGCTTACATAATTAAAAAGACAATTTAAAAGCTAACACCGAAGGTATACAAATATTAAAAAGAATTAAACAAATATTATATTAAAAACAGTAAATTAAACCAATACTAAAAACATATTTAAAAGCAACTGAGCACAACTCTGGATTAGTCCAGAGTGTTAACATACACAGAATGCTAAGAATACAGCCCATTTCAGCTGGCACACTTTCTCTAGCTTTGAGATCTTCGACAGTGTCTTAGGACATAGAAGTGTTCTGAAATGGGCTCTTAAGTACTGCCATTTCTGATGTCAGATGTGTGTCCATTTATTTTCCTGTAGAATCCAGAGATGCAAGCTAGCAAAGAAGGTATGACAGAGTGGTCATAATGACCAGATAGGCAGGGTATAAATAAAATAAATAATATTAGCAGCTGAACATGTAAAGAATCCCCTTGTATTGTGTGCGACATTGTTCGGGTCAATATTGATGCTGGCACAGTAGATGCAGAAACACAACTGCCATCTGGGTTTGTAGCAATCATCTTCTTTTCTCTTTGTGTTCTGTGGCCTCATATTTTGGGTGGCTGCCTATGAGTCAGTATGGCTATAGTCTCAGAGAGCAAAGTATTATTCTCTAGAATGGGCTGTACATTATTGATGATACATCTCAGTGGTCTCAGTAGGGAGCTGAAGATGAAAGCCCATAAGAAATGTAGTTTTCATCCTCTTTCCCATCTCAGTTGGTCTCTACCCCTCCATTCTGTGGACTATATAAACTTATTTAATTTATAATCCATGTGTCTGATACAGTGGATTGTAATCCACAAAAGTTCGTACTGAAATAAATCTGTGGGATTTTAAAGTGCCACAGTTCTTTAATTTTTCCTTTCTCTCTCTCTCTTTCTCGTTTTCTTCTTCTTCTGTTTTCGTTACACATCGAAGGTCCATTCTAACACTATGATTCTATGGAGAGGCAAACAATCCAAGTCTCTTATGATATTTACTTGTGCCCAACCACTCTACAACACAAACCTATGCACATACACCGAAGCTTAAATCTCACTGTATTCGTATACAGGTTATTCTCAGAAAACAGGTACTCCCAGGAAAAAAAAAATCCCAGAAAAGAAGGCCCACTGAACACAACAGCCAAAATCCTATTGGGGCTTTTCTCTAGAGAAAGTGAAACTGTGCACATTCTAATGGTGAATCACAGTTAGTAAGGTGCTTGTGTGCCTAGTCACATGTTATACACATAATTTGCATCTTGTTAATTATTAGTAATTTACTGCCATGATATACCTACTTTCACTTACTCTGGAGTAAACTTTTAATAGAATTTTAACCACTGTGTTCAGCAGGGCTTACCCATGACTAACCTCCCATTGATCTGTATGGCTCAACTCTAAATATTACCAAATACAGTTAGGCATCCTTCAGTCTCAAAAGACTATGGTAATGTGCTCTGTATGGAGGACTTGGAACAGCGTCTAGTGACAATCTACTGCATAGAAACATTTGACAGAAAGGTGACTTAGAGGCTTCAGATGGGCATCTAATTTGTCTTACATAAAATGATCTTTTTATTAGTTTTTTTTCCTGCCAGAACATGACAGCCCTAAACAAAGTATTCAGCATTGTATGCTGTTTCAGAATATTAGACAACAGTTGAGTGTATTCCATATGTCAGCATTTACTTTTTAATTCAGTTACTCCATACCAAAGACACCTTAGCACAATGAACAACTAGTAATGGCAGAAGAGGAAGAGATGTGTGAGAAATCACCACTTTCTTTCTCCTGTGCTTAGCAGTTCCCTCCCTCTCTCTCTCTCTCTCTCTCTCACACACACACACACACACAGAGAGAGAGAGAGAGAGAGAGAGCTCACAGCCTGCTTCGAGGTAGTTTACCTAACGGCTCCACCATAAACTACAGCCACCCATGAAGAAGCTCTTCCCACTATACCATCCCTCTTTGTAAGTATATTTTTTAACCAGTCAAAATCAACAATTTTTGCAGCTGCACGCAACAGAAATCCAACAGGAGTAGCTTCTCAACATGCAACCCAGTTAGTGAGGAAGCTCTGCGTGTTTGCGAGGCGTGGCACTTTCGCCTCACAGTTCATCCAACAAAGGCGGCAACCCTGCACCTTTTCCCCCCATCCCCACGCTTCATCCCAGTGCAAGGCCCATCACCATGGTAACTAGTCACTATACCGCGTCCCCACAACTCCAGGATATTGCCCGACTCTCAGGTCTTCGCACTTCAGCGGAGGGTCGCGGCCCGCCACACCCCGCACCGTGAGGCAAGCCAGCCACAAGGTTCCCACGGACCAGAGCACGGTCGCGCCCTCTTTTTTCCTCTTGCGCCCTAAGATCGGCATTCCTAGCCAGGCGGCCATATTGAAACAAGCAAGCCAACTGATCAGCTGACGCCTTTCGCCCATCCAGCAGTGGCATGAAACACCCCGCCTACGCGGCTCGTGACATCAGCGAAGGAAGCCAGAGGAGGCGGGGCTGTTTTTCCACAGGGGGGAAAAAAGGCATTACTTTGCCCACAACAAAGATGGCTGCTGTTTCTTACAGTCTTGATAGGACCGAAGGCTGAGACCGCAAGCTGGTTTTCCATACGCGGTTCTGTAGAAGGCGCCCTTAGTAAAAAGGGAAGCGCAAATGCCCTGATCTAAGATGGATCCCTTAAGGGCGGGGAAATTTGACGGATAACTCTTTCCTTTTCTTCCACTCCTCCCCTAAAACGGAATGAGGTTAATCGGGATCTTTTAAGTAGGTGGAAAGGGTGAGACGGGGAGTGAAGCATGTCAGTAGAGAGCATGAGCGAGGCGTAAGGCCAGGTTTACAAATGCAGACATCGACAACCCGTTCTGATCGGCTGCTCGATCACCCCAATAAATAGTATTTCTCCCGCTTGCATGCTGCTAACATGTTCAGCTGAGCAACGCTCCTGTGGTGCTAAGAGTTATCAGGAGCCAACGGCAGTTACACACGGATAATTGCGCTCCCATGACGAGGAAAATCGTCCACTACAGCATATCTGACTGCGATCTTATATCCACTTACTAGAGAGCCCTGTGTGAGTCCATTTACTTCGTCACAAACAGGTATTAAGTTTGCATGGTTAGGTCACTGATAACGGGACGCTTGCCAAAAGTCACTCTGATGCAACCCTAAGGGAATCCTTGCTTGACTCAGCATGCTTTGAAAAAGCCTGCCTTTACCACTTTTAAACCAATCCCTTGTTAAAACGACACAGAAGCGTGCTGTGCAGTAACTAATGTGATGTGTGCATGCACTTTGGAAAAAAAGTAGTAAATGGCAAGCCCTAGGAAATAGAGTCAACGTGGCATCACAGTTATAATTTTGGGGAGAGCTTGTATCAAATTCTCAGGGAGAGACATTGGATGAGGCTCCATCAGTAGATGGAGGATGGTTGTGAAGATAAAAATAGGGAGAAAGAGCATCATGTACATCCATCTTTACCTTCTTGCAGACTCTATATAAGTGTAATAAATAAATAAACCTACTAGTGTAAATGGTGCCAATTACATTTGCATGCTTAATCATGTGCAGTGTGGGACACAATTCAAGGCACATTTACTTGGAAGTAGGATGATTGTCTTAGAGGGTTCATGGGGACTGGCACAGATAAGACATTGAGGTCTTCACTGCAGCTTTCAACATGGCCCCAAATGTATGAAGAGTTCTGGCCCACAGTATGGTAGGGCCTGAGCCATAATTGCCCACAGGAGCTGAGGCTCTTGCTTGGTAGGGGTAGTGGTGGATGGTGTGGCAGCTAGAGCAATTTGTTCTGTTCCCACAACTACTTCCTCAATTCTGAGAGAAGTAAGTCCTTTTTAACTCAGTGGGCCTTAAGTAGCTATGCACAGAACTACAGTACAGAGGTACCTCGCTAGACAGTTACCCCGCATGACAGTTTTTTCGCTAGACATTTACTTTTTGCGATCGCTATAGCAATTCGCAAAACAGTGATTCCTATGGGGGAATTTTGCTGGACAATGTTTGGTCCCTGCTTTGCAAACCGATTTTTGCTAGACGACGATTTTGACAGCTTCCTCCGCGCTCGCAAAACAGGTGTTTTCAGGACCTAAGCTTCACAAGAGAGCGATTTAAACAGCTGATTGGTGGTTCGCAAAGTGGCTTTCCTATGGCCAACCTTCGCTAGACAACGACGATTCTTCCCCATTGGAACGCATTAAACAGGTTTCAATGCATTCCAATGGGGAAATGCTTTTCGCTAGACAATGATTTCACTAAACAGCGATTTCAGTGGAATGGATTATCATCGTCTAGTGTACTGGTTCTTAACCTTGGGTTACTCAGGAGTTTTGGACTGCAACTCCCAGAAGTCTTCACCACCAGCTGTCCTGACTGGGGTTTCTGGGAGTTGCAGTTCAAAAGCATCCAAGTAACAAAGGTTAAGAACCACTGGTCTAGTGAGGCACCACTGTATAAGTATCACTGGAGAGTTGTGAACACATCAGAATTAATGTACATCTTTTATTATACTATTAGTGATTCTCAACCAGTGGTACCTGGTTGAGAACCACTGTACTGATGGAACACAAAAGTTGTGTGGTAAGATACTGAGGAAGTCTAGAGGGAAGACCAGATTTTCCTAACAAATCACTAAGAAATGTACTTACCATCTGTGCCCAAGTCCGCAAACAAAGATGACTTTCCATCTGTTGCAGCCACCACTTGCTACAGATTATCCACATTTTAATTGGTAGTAGTAAATTTGGAGGCTGTGTTTCTCCTAACCTGCCATTCTCTCTGCTCACCAACAAGCTAAAAATATTAAATACAGTAACAAAATCCCTCTAAGCCTAAAAATGTCCTCAGTGGAAAATGTGCTTTTTGCTTTTATCTTCATCTCTACCCTCCAGACCAGCTGTCCTTAGGCAAAGGGAAGCAGCTGCCACAGGCAGGTGAATTAGGATGTAACAAATGAATAAAGAACATTGTTGCATTGTTAATAACATTGTTGTAATTTTGCTGCAAGGAAGAGCAACTGGTGCTTACAGGAACTGCTACTTCAGTTACAAATGTAACTTCACTGTCTTGGATACTATTCACTTTGACCCGATGAAGAGAGGGACTGCATTTACTGTGCTGCCTCAGGTAGTGAAATACCTTGAGACAGCCCTACTGATTTTACTAAATATAACAGGATTCTTTATTTCTAAAAAAACTTCATATTTCTTCACAAAAAATATCCAGTTCCCTCCCCTTTAGTTCTCAATTTGAAATATAGCTCAGATAAGTCTTCTGTGTGAGTATACTATATTTAGTTCCATCTACTGATACCACCTTAGAAAAGATTCGTTCTAAGAAAAAGTATTTTGACCTAATTATAGCTTCATATCATTGCTCACATCTTTAATTAGTAATTCGTGTTAACTAGTTGTCATCATCAACTTTAAAGTTACATTATGCTGGTATTTTTGGACTTGCCCAATGATGGGATACAAACCCCCCCCCAAGAATTTATCTGAAATTGATTTCAGCTTTGTCTCTGAGAGCCAATGCAGTGTTAATGGCGGGGAAGACCTGGGTTCAAATTCCCACTCAGCTCTGGAAACTCACTGAGGGTTAGCAATGATAAATAACTTTTTGAACATCTCACGTACCTTGAAAACTTGGTTATGGTTGGTATGTGTTTGAAACACCTTAACAATACATACTTTTTTGTGTGGCTACATTTTCTATTGGCTAGAATCCTATTACAGATTTATGCCAGATTAAGAGTAAATGTGTAAATCATGGCACAAATTGCTGCTAACGAATGAGTAACTGGACACATTCATGGTTGTATGTCATGTTGCACTGCTAATGGCTAATATAAACCATTAAGAAGAATGGAGATTATTTGAGAGGCTGGTCTCGGTTCTTCTTAATAGTTTATATTAACATTTAAATGGTTTTAGGATCTCCTTTCTTGAGAGCAGAGGCAACAACTATACTTTTAGAAATTTTCATAAGTTCATTCCATGTTCCATCAATTCAGCAGGTACATGATCAGGAATGTAAGTGACAGCACATTAATTAATGACAATTCACCACTTTGATTTACACAATTTCACTTAAGCCATTTTAAATCCCCAATACACTTCTGGCCATTATTTGTTTACAACATGTCTTTACTGTCAATAGCAAATTTCTGGTCAATGTACAGTTTAAAAAGTTAAAATAATTAAAATTTTAAAATGCCAGTTTAAAATAAGAAGAGAAGAAACATAAAATTAGGATAAACAGCAAATAACATTGCTTTTAGCACTATAAGTGATTAATATCTGGAGAAGACAGAAAAGGTTTTAATCTAACTTTGAAAATACAGTAAAGCACATGCCAAGAGTTCTCATTGGTAAGGACATTTTACAACTTCAGTGCTATCACTTATAGTGTCTGAGTTGGTGGTGACTGACTAATTGAAAATATATATTTGGTTGTGGTGGAAAGTGGAATGAAAACTCTGAAAAAGGCAAATTCCATATTGGGCACCTGTTTGTGTTTGTTGGGGGGGGGGCGCAAAATAAAACCAGCAACTCACTAAATACAGGGAGGCTTGTAATCAGTTTGGTTACCACCTCACATAAAAGATATTGCAGAGTTAGGAAATATGCAAAAATAGTAGCTAAAACGATCAAGGTGGTGGGGACATTATACTATGAAGAAAGATCACATCAATTGGGTCTCATTAATTTTTTGGGAAAGTGACTACTTTGGGGAGACATCGGAAGTGTATAAATGTATGCATGTTGTGGGAAAGTGGACACAGAAGAAATTATGTCTTGCTACTAACGTCAGAATGGCAGGGACAAGGAGGATAGCAGGGAGATTCTGGGCAGAGCAAAAATAATATTTATTAACACAGGACATAGTTAAACTCACTCTCTTGAATAGCTTTCAAAGGGGATTAGATCAATTAATGGAGGGCAAGGCTATCGAGATATAGCTACTTTAATCACCATCATCATCTTAGAACCACAGAACTGAAAGGGCCCCTATGGATCATTGAGTCCGGCCCCTGTCAAGGAAGGCCGAATTGAGCTCCCAAGAATTGAACTCCCATCCTCTGGCTCTGTAGCCAGAGACCTAAACCGAATGAGAACCCTAAATATATTGTATTCGCCAACGCTTTCATGGCCGGGATCTAATGCTTGTTGTAGTTTTGTTTTGTTTTTGTTTGTTTTTTTGGCTCTTTGGCCGTGTTCTGAATGTTGTTCTTCCTAACGTTAGGAAGAACAACCTTCAGAACACGGCCAAAGAGCCCGAAAAAACCCACAACAACCTAAATATATTAATTTAAAAATAATTAATATATATTAAAATACAATTCATTCAATAATAAATTACAGTAAAAGTTATCAAATCCGGTAAATAGCCCTGAGTGGAGGTGGGCCTACATTTAGCACCCCAGCATTTGTGCATCCTATGAAGTGCAATCTGTCAAAGCAGATGTCAAACAAGAGGGAGAGGGAGAGGACGGAAAGGAAAAGAGCTTATATACACTGTAACATATTTGCTAGTTTCTAAGGGACCCCAGATTCCCTGCTTCCACTGAACCAGGGAAAGCGACAGCCCTCTGGAATTTTTCAGAACTGTGTTTCTAGCTCTTTAGTAAAACCAATAGTTGGCTAAACAGATTTTTAAACGATGTCGAAAAGTTTCATAATGTGAAGCGCTTCCCTGGCATCAAGAACGCAGGTGAGAATTTTGCCCGAACTCCGTCGCTGCGCACGAAAACGTCCAACATTTCAGAGTTACTAGGAAGAAGGTAAAAAGTGTGTGCCCTCAAAAGATCTGCCAGGATGTAAAAGGCTAATTTTAAAGAAGTTATTTTTTTAAAAAGAGGGGAAAAACACTGACGCATGCTTTCTGAATGCTGTGAGTTTCCTTTGGCACGTTTCTGTTTTCATAAAATACTAGACGAACCGGATCGACCTCTTTTCCCCCCCCTCCCTCCTCCACGTCCATGAGACATTTATAGTTGCGAGGAGTGCCTGGTGCACCGGCTTCTCTTCCTTTGACTCATCGCTCCTTGCTTTCCCGTTTACTTGGGTTGGATCGGTTTTACTCTTGCACTTTTAATTCATTTGTTACGTTTTCGGTGCCCATGCCCGCTGTCGTCTTTGGCGACGGGCTTCCAACCACCTCTTTTTACGAGCCTCCCTTTCCTTCTGCGTCCTTAGGAAAGGCCGAGGAAGGAAACGCCAAGCACAGCTTAGACAGACGCCCCGAAATTCACTTGCAAGACTCTTCTCCCTATACAGTCCATATATCAAAAAAGGAGCCCCTCTTTCCTCCCTGCGCGCGCGCCGTCGCCCCCCCCCCCCAAACTCTCCGGGCCCTGGATTCGTTTCCTCGAGGCTGGAGCGGCGCCCCCTTCCGGTCGCCTCCCTGCGTTGCAGGTGAGGTGCGGCTAAAAGCTCAACTCTCGCTTCCGCCCAGGTGAGAGCGAGTCCAGAGCTGGGGGGGGGGGCGAAAAGCCGCCTGTGGGCCACCTCCGCTCCCCACAAACCAGGTAAGAGGGTGCCGAGGAACAGAGGAGATTCCCCCCCCTCGGCCCCTTCTAATTCCCGGTGTCGCGGAGCCGCTGTAAAAGCAAGCCGCAGGACATTCGCAGCGCGCCCGCCGCCGCCGCCGACTTCCTGAATATTTTAAATTTCCTCGGAAGCACTTCGGGGGAATCGCCTGAGCTTTGGACCAGGGCTGGTGCCCGAGGCTTTCGGGCAGGGGAGTGAGATCCCCGCTTGACGTTTCTTGCTACTAATTTGTGACTTTTTTCCTTTAGGTGCCCAGGGGGATGGCTGTGTCGACTTTTCAATGCTTATTTTAATCACAGCTGGCCATACCTCTGAACTTTCTGTTTGGGCTCTGAGACAGGCTTGGCTTTGGGGTCCAGTTGCCGGGTGGCGATTTGTTCATGAAGTTGACCCTGGCTAACACTGCAATATAAACCTATCAGCACCTGGAGTGGAGCGAAGGAGGTATAGTACCACGCTATTGATCAGTTTGATCCGAACTGTCAGGCAGCTGCTAAGATCTCGGCACCTTGGGAGGCTGGAAGAGGGCTGCTCTTTATATTGCCCATTTATTTATTTATTATATTTTTATACTGCACCATCTAGTGGCCTTGGCACTACTCTGGGTGGTTTCCAGCAATAAAACGAACATAAAGAAAACAGGCAAGCAACCGCTGCTTCTCTACCTACTCACACAACTTTCTCTTTAGGCAGCACCCAAAAAAACACTTGGAATTTTTGAGGCTGGCCCTACATAAGGGGAGGACGCTCCTTCTTTTAGGAATCACCTGAACTGGCCTCAACCAGCTGCGCCAGAGGAGCAGCAGCCATTAATACTGGGAACTGTGAGCCTCTTCCACTGGGTAGCTCAATTTCCTCGTCTTGTGCCTAAAAGTGTATCTATAGCATATCCTTTCAGATTAGGCAGTGACTTTATGGAGTCACTAAATGTTACAAACGGGACAAACTTTTCAGTTCTCTGGAATGATTTACAAGGAAAGCGTGGTATAAAACTTGGGAGTAAGGCAAACAGTTCAAAAATTAGGCCAGATGGGATAGCCTTGGCTCACGAAGCCAGGCTGCCGAAAAAGCAAAATGGGGTTTAGATTTAGATTTTGCATGTGCTCATAGCTCATCATTACAGCAGTTTGATATCACTTCAATCAGTATGGCTTTTCCTATTAAATCCTAGGATTTCTAGTTTGGTGAGGTGCTTAAAATTCTTTGCTATAGCATTACCCTTTAATTGTAGCCCCAGAGATCTCCAGCAGAGAGTTCAAATTCCGTTACCAAAGTACAAGTCCTAGGATTCTTTAGGACAGTGCCATACCAACTAGAAGTAAAATTTAACTGGTGTAACTATGTAGTGTAGATAATTCTCAATGCTCACATTCTTTTTACCTGTATTCAGAGGGAAGACAGCTGAAGTATTGAGTTCTCACTCCTTTCCCCAAGTGAGCTTATTGCAAAGTGAAGCCATTAACTTCTCTTGGTCATTCACTCTCTTTTTGAGAGGAGAATAGGCCTGCTTCTTCTGATTCATGTGCCCTTTCTCTGTGAGATGTATAGTGGGAAAGGTTGGGTAGGCAAGCCTGCAGAGAAAGAGCCCATGGGAGGCAGTGGCTCCTCTGTGCAGTTACCCTTGCTAGTCATTTATTTGATTTTTTTTCTTTAGACAAAATAGGGGGAAAGTGTCTGGAGGCAGAGAATATGAGCTGCTGTCCTGCTTGTAGCCTTCTTCTGGAAGGCATAGCAAGGATTGCTAAGTCCAGCATGGCTCGCAAGAAAAGCACAAAACCCACATAGAGGATTTACCAAACATAACTGTTATGAAAAATATAATAACAAAGGATTGAATACCTTATGAACAGCAGGTTATGGGTTATAGTGATTATCAGTGTCAACAAGTTCCTACTGTGTTTCTAAGATGAGAAAAAAAGTTGAAAAGTGTATTTTTTAGGCCTTCTGCTACTTCTCGGTTTAGAAATGGAATTCAGTTAAGGTTGAATTGAAGTAAGCAACCTTCCTTCAAAATGGATTTATTTCTGGAGTGCTTCAAAGCACTCCTCATTTGTTTTTCCTGTAAGATCACACTTTATTAAACTGTTGCTTTAGGCATATTCTATTGGCAAACAATTGGTTTTTATCTCAGCCAGTAACTGACACATTAAAGTACATCCCAGTAGTATTTAGAAATGTTTTCAAAGTCTGACTAACTTTATTTCACTTGTCTGAATTTCTCCCAGGGTTTTGTTTGGCCCATGTTGCATCCGTGGTGGGAAAGCCTTTCAGCCCAAGGGACACATTTAATTTCAGAGAGATATTAGGAAATACCTTGATATCTTGGTTGAAAGCTCTTGCTATGAGCAGTTTTATGCCTTAAGAGAGGCATTTCAGGGGAGAAATGGTTTCATGAAAAAAGGAGGCCTGGTCATCAGGGGAACCCTAGAGAGCTGGACTGGGATCCCAGGAGGGCCTGATCTGGTCATACAGCTAGAAGTTCCCCAATCCTGTGCTCCTGTCAAAGCCTTATGGGCAGTGATATGACAAATCACGGGGTTCATTAGTGTAAACACAGGGGGATTGGTTAAGGTAAAGCAAGTTGAGGTTGAAACTGCAACTGTGTGCACACTTATCTAGGGAATGAGATCCATAAAGCTTCTGAACAAACATGCTTAGGATCATGCTGTGAGTAGAACTGAATAAATGGAAAGTGAGTTGTGACTAATCCTATTTTGTTTTATTTCAGTTTCTTCAACTAATTTTATCTATATACATATAGAAGTAATGCTACTGTGTGATGATAAGAATGCAGAGAATCATAGCCTAATTCTTAAGCTTCAGATTTTTTTCAGAATATCAATTCTCATTCAGGAGCTCATTTTCAATTAACTGTATGTGGGGTTGGGATGATTCTATGGAGAAACAAAGGAAGGCCTCACTAACTAGAAAGAACTAATAATGTGTACTGAAACTTATCAGTAGAGTTCTAAGAAGATTTACTATTACCAGACTCAACAGGATGTATACGTTTACAGCTGTGTCCTAAACATATTTACTCAGAAGTCTCTGTAGTTCTCAACCTTTGGACCTCCAGATGTTTTAGATATCATATTCTAAAATCTTTGACCATTGGCCATGCTGACTAAGGGCTTTGTGACTTGACGTCTGAAACATCTGGAGGACAGAACCACTGCAGTTTAAGCACAACAAAATTTGACTTAAACTTGGATGGCAGTGCAGTGCAAAATACAATTTGTTAATGTGGCCGTTGTTCACATTAATGCCATTGGCACTGAAAAAAAGTATATTGAAATAAGCCAAGTAAAAAGTTGGGTGGGTGTTTAATAGGATTTCAAGCTGAAGTAACATTAGCAGAAAATATCACTGAGGTTGTTGTAGCAGGCAGCCAAAAGTGTACTATTGCTAAAAGTCTTTGGTCCCTACAGGCTTGATTTTAAAATTGTTTAATGTTTTAAATCTTTTAAACAGTTTTTATCTATAATTGTAAATTATCTGTTTTCAGTAGTTTTAATCTGTAAATTGTTAATTGCTATGGGAGCTCTGCAGGGCAAAAAAAAAAGATAAACTAACAAACAAATGTGTTATGCCCATATTCAGGTATAGCTGGAAACAATTTAAGTAGAAATACAATATTCAGTTTGAAATGTATTAGTACTTGTGAAAGAGAAGAATTGAGTGGGGGAAGCCCTCCTTTTGCTTGCTGTAAGTCAGCACTCTCAACCTTTGACCCTTGAAATGTTTTGAACTTTGGCTCTCCAAAGCTCTGGCCTAGTAGTCCCCAACCTTGGGCCTCCAGATGTTCTTGGACTACAACTCCCAGAAGTCTTCACCACCACCTCTGCTGGCCAGGATTTCTGGGAGTTGAAGTCCAAGAACATCTGGAGGCCTAAGGTTGGGGACCACTTCTCTACCCAGCATAGCTAACATAAGGGATCCTGGGAGTCGAAGTATAAAACATCTGAAGAACCAAAAGGTGAGAACCACTCATCTTCTAGGAGAAATTCACAAATGTCCTATGCTTGATCTATGTAGGGATGATGGGTCTAGAAAAATGTGTGTGTTTGTCAATTCTGTTCTAGACAGGGATCTAAAGAAAAGCTAAATCTAACCTGCACTTTTATTTTGAAATGCAGAATATTTGTTTGCCACTGCAGTACAAAGAAGCCAACATGCCTGAAAATCCTGTTGCAGGTATATATTTCTCGGGGGTGGGATCCTTTTGTCCAAATAATTCAGGGTTATTAAGCATCTTTTTTACACTGTGGCTTTTGGGGAATCCAACAGATAAGCAGCAGGTGCTGAGGATTCTGGAGCGCCTGCTAATTAAACTTCACGAGAGAGGAGACACTTCACAGAGTGAAAATCTGACTTTTCTTTATAATACACTCAAGAATCCTGGATTCAATCATCTGCTGACTCTTCAGCAGTCAATCAAGCAGCTGAAGGAAGAGGTGAGTTACAAAACACAGAAGTTTGACCAATGCTATTGATAATGTTGATATACTAGTGAAGTACTGCTGGTTATATTGTTTTGCAAGTTATATCAACCCAGGAAGATTTTGCATCTTTGTTATTCCTATGAGAATTTTAATAATTATGGTAATGTTAGTTGTTACTTAAGTGACTATGGTGGGTGCTTTTTCACTTCCTTTATATAATGACTTGACCAAAGAAGACAAGCTAAAACTTTAAAAATTAATTATTAGTTTCAAGTTACTATGTATTAATGACAATTGAATGCTGTGAGTGACATAGATAACTGTGATCCTCTCGTGAAACACTACTCATAACTGTTTTGCATGGGATTTGCTCTGCAAATGGGTGAGTTTGAAGTATTTTTTTTACTGACTGCATGATGCAAAGTTTAATTTGAATTGGTCCAGCTCCTTTTGCTTTTCTCTCTCTGCTGCTGGATGTGGGTGTGTACTTTTTCAAGCTAGAATGATTTGAACAGGCATTTCCCCATGTTGTTAGTTGTGATACCTTCTTGTAAAGATGGGAGGGTGTATCTGTAGGTGGTGATGTAGGCAGTCGGGGACATAATGTTCAGGCATGGGGAGAGACATGCAAAAGCAAAGCACTATCATTTTAATATGGGGAATTGGGTGATAGTCCTGAATCTTGTTAGACACAGTAAACTTCAAATCATGTGGGAAGGATCTTTTGTTGTGAAGCAAGCGCATAGTGCAGCTAATTACTTAATTGGCAGGTCTGAAAGTGGTCTTGCCTCTGCCAATTTTTTTGTGATGCATCATGAATCAGCTTTCTCATTTAAAGCTTCAATCTATTACGTTTCTCAAGAATTTTTCTATAGAAATGTGAAATGGAAAGGTACTTCACAGTCTAAGAATACAAAACTTCAAAGTTTGAACAGTAATTTTGCAAAATGCATTATAATTTACATATTAGAATGATTCCATAACATGGACTATCTCTTCCCCTTCCCATCCATTACTCATTTCCCTTAGTTTCAAGTAATGCAAACAGATATTGCCACATCTCTCCTCATATATGGTTTTAAACTATTGGCATAATAAATTATGACCAGAGATGAAGTTATTCCTGCAAGTGTTATTTGAAAGAAGAAACAGATGGGAAGGAGAATGTGTTGTTGTGGCTAGTTAGCAAGGTGCCAGGCACACACAACAGACATGCAAATGGAACTTTACCAATTTCCTGCAGCAACGTCTATTGTTTGTCTTATGCTTGCATAAATATCCAGTGGGATTCTGGCCACTGCTACAAAATGACTCTTGAAAAGTCAGTATGGTACTCCTTTTCCTGATAATGCAGCTTGTCAGAGAACGTAAGACAACTAGTATCAGAAACTGGTCTGGCATGAGTCAAGGAAAGTGGTTTTCAGAGAGGTAATCAGGTTAGTCTGTTTCAGTAAAATTGAAATAAAAACGAAACTGCTGAGACTAGCATGCTAATTTCATTGTGAGTTTTTTGTGGTTACAGTCCTCTTTTTTTGGATATATGGAGCCCAAATCTGGAACACAGTGTAGGGATCGGTTTGGCACCAAGGTTCACTTTCTTGAAGTAGAGTGTCATGCAGGAGTAACAGAAATTAAAAATAACTTCCTGGTCCACTACCTTGTACAAAAGTGAGAGAATGAATACAGCCTGATAGCAGGCTACTCAGTTTGTGAGGAACATTTTTCTTTGTACAAAGACTGATAAAATGCTATTCTTAATGTTGTCTGACATCTTTTATTTCCATTTGGAGATGGTGATAACTTTAGCCAGCACATGCCCTTTGGGAAAGTTTGTTTAGCTAACCTGAGTACAGTATCTGTTTTCTTTTCCTTCCAAACAGTTTGGCTGGTGATACTGATTTGGTACGCCTGGCATAGTATGCAAACCAGTTCATGCAAAAACATAAAGGCTTTAAGGAAATGTGACATTCAGAATATTTTGAAATGTTCTCTCTTTTTTTGTGTGTGTATAATCTGTTTGATGCAAGACAACAAATGGTATGAAATAAAATTATGAAAAATAGGGGTAGACAGGAGAAAATATAAAAGGAAAAAGGCTTGTTAGTATTTTTCTTTTTAAAAAGATAAATATATGTGGATCTACACTATACCGTTACATCAGTTTAGTATTATGTTGTTGTTTTGACTTATATATGGCCCCATAGTGCTAAAGCACTCTCTGGGTGGTTTACAACATAATTATGCAAGGAACATTTTTTTTAACTAAGATGACTTCATTGTATGGAATCTTAGAATTTATAGTTTGCTGAGGTACTTAGAATTCTGTGCTGTGCTCCAGGGTGGTGAACAAGAGCTGTTTGGCACAGAATTAAAGCACTTTCCTGACTGGCCAAAACTGTGAAGTTCCAGCTGTCACTTAGATGGATCAATCTGCCTATGAGTACTAGAAATTACTTAGGGCCCTTCCTTGGACCCCCCTTTCTTGCCCCCCCCCATTTCTGGCTTTTCTACTGCCAGATCTTAACCAGCACTTCTACCTATGTTCTCCCAGCAGATGGCTATGTTGGCAGATTTCTGAAATCAGCCAGCAGAGGGGAATTTCTGTCAGAAGAAGAGACTGGAGCCTAATGCTACCCACTCTGCAGCTGGCATAGGAGAACTGCTGGATAGCTCAGTGGTTTAGGCATCTGGAGTTGGATTCCCCACTGTGTCTCCTTGATCTCAAGGATCCCTTCCAGCTCCAATCTCCTGTATCAGGAGTATGATTCCCCACCCAACCCTGACACTCCAGATATACAGGGCTTCTGTTTTGGCCATCATACATATGACTACTCCCAAAGTAAATATTGGCTAAAATTCAGTAGTAAGTCACAGCTAGAGTAGGACCATTGAATCAGTGGGGATTTAGTAAGTTAAACCTTATGTAAGAGCCATTGATTCAGTGAGACTCCTCTGGCTGTGATTTACTGTGGGATTTCAGCCAGTAAATACCAAGGATTAACTTACTCTCTTGCCAGCTGGAAAGGCAGTGGCAACTTTCAATGTAGACTACATGCTGCTTTTTCAAAAAAATGCTTGCTAAAATGTTCATGCTCATATTTCCATTTCTTGCATGGTAACACAGTTCTCTGTGAATGTTTTCCCTTACTATCCACAGATCAGTTACATGCCTGCAGGTCATTCAGTGGATTTTGATTTTACAAGGAGAGGTTTACTGGTGTTCGATGCTGACCGCCATGCTCTTGTTGATGGGAACCGCTCTGCCACTGTCTGCAATAGCCAAGTGACTCCTGTGATTCCAAAGCCTGCAATGAATGAATTCAGTTTGGCAATCCAGAGGATGGCAAAGGTAAAGACAAAACCTCACTGGTGTAGAGCAGTAGTCCCCAACCGTGGGCCTCCAGATGTTCTTGGACTTCAACTCCCAGAAATCCTGGCCAGCAGAGGTGGTGGTGAAGGCTTCTGGGAGTTGCATTCCAAGAACATCTGGAGGCCCAAGGTTGGAGACCACTGGTGTAGAGGGCATATAATTTAGTTTACATTGTGGTTATAGATTACAGTTGTCATTGCAGGGTTTCCAGTCATGTGAAGGACAGTAACTATATTTAAATAAATAGGAATCTCTCTTTAGACCTTTTTGCTTAATGTAGAAATATGAATGATAGAGATGGCGAGCTAAGCTTCTCTAGGATTATTGAAGCCTGAAAAGAGCCGATGTGGTGTGGTGCTTCTGGCTGTGAAGCCATCCATGCCAATTGGCTAAGTGAAGAAGTATGTGATTGGAAGATGAGCTCTCTGAAGAGGGAAAGGTCACCTGTTTATCCTAGCATGAACTTGCCCCAATCTGCATGTTGATTATTAGCTTGCTTTTGTTTTGAAATATATTATTGGAAAATAAACATAGGCTTCATTAACATGTTCGATTGTTCAGGTAGATTGCATTGCAGGAGGGAAAACATTGAAATGCTAGGAAATACTCATGTGACTTTGATCGTGAGCATGGGACATTCCTACAACTTAGAGAACAAAGATATTTATGACTGAAATTCACAGTCCAATTTCTGTGAGAAAGGATACATACCAGTTTTGCTCACATCCAAATCCTGCATAACAGTCAGTATGGGAAAGGTAAAAACTGAAAAGGGATTGAGGGCTCCTTCTCTATTGAAGTTATTTTGAAATGTGTGATAAGGGCTACAGGTCTTTCAGATGAAGTTTGTTTGAAGCAATGCTTCAATGTATGAAGCATAGTATTATAAACAATATGAGGTGGAAGGTGCCCATTAGTAATGGGATGTTCAGTAATAAAATTACAAAACTTCTCCTGAATCTGCACAGAATTCCCGTAGCTTTTGAGGCACAAATAAATATTTTCAGACTGTGGATAACTGCATCAGCGGATACTGGGGTCCTACTGTGCATGGCTCTGTGACTCGCTACATGACTCCAAGTGACCACTGACTCTTGAAAAAGAGTGGGAAAATAATTCTTGACAAAATTCTCTTCAAAATCTGAGGCAGGGAGGGAACAGTTGGTTGCTGCTGGAATGATTGACAGTTACCCCAGTCCAGAAAGGTCCGTCCCCAGCTGAAGCCTCTTAAAGGCAGGATATGAGGGTTGCAGTAATTTTAACAGAACATGTTGTGGTCCAGATGTTGTTGGACTGCAATTCCCATCATATCTCACTACTAGGTATGCTGCCTAGGGCTGATGGAAGATGCAGTCCAGTGGTAGCTAGAGGAGAGGACATATTTTCCAACCACTGTTTTGAAGATTCTGTAGTCCTTCATGACACGGAACATACTCAAGAGCAGTGATTCTTAACCTTTGTTACTCAGATGTTTTAACTGCAACTCCCAGAAACCCCAGCCAGCATAGCTGATGGTGAAGGCTTCTGGGAGTTGCAGTCCAAAAACATCTGAGTAACAAAGGTTAAGAACCAGTGCTCTAGAGCAGTGATTCTCAACCTTGGATCTCCAGAGGTTCTTGGACTAGCACTCCTAGAAGCCTTTACCACTAGCTTTGCTGGCCAGGATTTCTAGGAGTTGTACTGCATCTGCAGACGGTTTTAGAATGTTACCCACTGTTAAACTCCATAGTGAAGTTTCAGGAGCTGTAACAGTGATGGGCAAAATGCCCTATTCCAGGTGTTACTTGATTGCAGCTCCCATCTGCAGAGCCAATGGTGAGGAGTTCTGGAAGCTGCAGAACAACAATATCTTGGAAGCCTAAACTTTGCCCAATCCTGAGCTCTAAAATGTGTCTGAGATGAAGAGGAGAAATTGAGAAGATATTACTCTAATTCCAGCAAAAATTCTTCATGCCAGGTCCCCATGTTTGATAAGCTGGTTATCTTTGTATTGTTGGTATAGTTTGGACTTATTTGTTTATTTATTAGATTTATACCCTGCACCATCTGGCAACCAGGCCACTCTGGGAAGCTAACAACAATATAAACAGCAATATTAAAACACAACAACAGCAACAACAATAATAATACATAGCCAACAGGATAAACTTTTCCTTCACACTTAAACTATGAATATGTATCTCACCAAATGACTCAGTCAATAATAGCCAACATATAAAATCAAAATTATAAACAAAACAAAAGGGCAGTTGAAAGCAATACTTCCATATGTATTCGCGAAGGCTTTCATGGCTGGGATCTAATGGTTGTTGTGGGTTTTTCGGGCTCTTTGGCCGCGTTCTGAAGGTTGTTCTTCCTAACGTTTCGCCAGTCTCTGTGGCCGGCATCTTCAGAGGACAGCACTCTGTGCTCTGGTGTAGTTGGCTAGGGAGTGCAGTATTTACTTCCATATTTTCCCCCAGTCACTAAGTTTATTAACCAGTCAGGAAATTATTCAACTTTCTGTTCTGGGCTTTGATCAGACCATGAAATCTGTCTACTCTTTCTCCATTCAGGAAAGATGGTACCTCGTTGTGCACAGCTGGCTTTCACTTTCTTTTTAAACTCTATTCTGAAAAAAGGCAAATAGGCATGCTGCATCTGGTCCTGACATGAGTGATGTGTGGAGTATAGTATAGTATTCTACTATATTGGATGATTTTTTTACATTGTAATGCATAAATACAAGCTTCTTTTCTTGATTATTTTATAAAAGGAACCATGCTATTTATCAGTTTGTGTCCTTGGAGAATAGAGACAACTTATTTGTAACTTTTTTTTCTTTTTAAATTAGGGCAGACAAATAGAACATATACATATAGAGAAGCCATTTCATGGAGGCCTTGGATTTAGTGTCATTGCACTTAAAAACCAAAGTGTTGGAGATGCTGGTATCTTTGTCAAGGAAGTTCAGCCAGGAAGCATAGCTGCCAGGTGAGGTTTTTGCTTTGTTTTATTGTTAAGCTTCATCTAAGTATCCCCAGCTGAATGAAGGAAAGATGTTTTTCTAGTCTTAAATACTCTTGGAAGTGCCACAACATGAACTGCAGGGCCAATTTTCAAGCAACTGTTAAAAACTTGGCTTTTCCGACCGACCTTCCCGGACCTTGCAACATCTTAATTACAACACCTAATTACAGTGAGTGGCCTCAACATTTATACTATCAATCGTGTTGTCATGCTCTATATTATATTATTTTAACTATTTTATTTAAATTGTTTGTTGTTTTAACTTTATTTTGATTTTATATTATTATGTTCATTGTTGGCGTAGTGTATGTTTTATTTGTCTAACATGTAAACCACCCAGAGTGGCCTAATAGCCGGATGGACGGTATAGAAGCCAAATAATATATTATTTGGTGGTGTGAATGACAATGGCCCCATGTGTTGCAGCAGAAGTAGTAAGTGGACAGCTTGGTTCTGGGGGAAGGGTCTAATTGACCTGGTCACCTGTAGTGATGATGTCTGTATTCTTCTCCCCCAGGAGACAAATGCAAATATCCCATCTCTAGTCCATATTATTAAATCCATGCCTTGAGTTTATATTGCACTTAGAGGTACTAAGAAATGGCTGTGTGCATTCTAATACAACATTACTCTAAGATCTTATTTCCATATTACAGGTGGTATGGGTATTAAGAGGTAGTCTGATTTGTAAGGCCAACCAGCAGATGTGGCTCACACTTTATTCAGTACTCTACTGTGGCCAATCTTACGGACTATAAGAGAAAGCAGTTACCTCCACCTCCACTCCTGTGGGATGTCTTTGTTTCACTACTTTTTTGAGAACTTGGATGAGGTTACTATAGAAATTTGTTTGTGCTTCTTTAAGGGATCAGAGATTAAAGGAAAAAGACCAAATATTGGCCATTAACCATATCCCATTGGATCAGAACATTTCCCACCAGCAGGCAATTGCATTACTCCAACAGTCCATGGGGTCATTACATTTGATCGTGGCCAGGGAGGCAACCCAAAACAGCAGTGTGACCCCATGTGCCTTAAGTGATGTTAAGGATGTTAAATTACCTGAAATGGTAAGCTAAATGGCTATTTTATCATATATCATTGTATTTAACAGACTGAAATTTTATACTTGTACTGCATAAATTTAGAGCTGTGTTTTCCCATGCATTGAATATAAGAATCAAACTGAACATTCAAAAAAATTATATTTCCAGATAAGCACATTGACTGCAATATTCTTTAAAATACATAGTACATACCTGGTAAAACATTACTATAATGGATTTAGTCCACAGACCATTTGCTGTTCAAACAAAGAAAAAGAGTGACATACAAGAGCTACACAGTAATATCTAAGCATGATAACAATAAGAACAAAGTTTATATATTTGGTAATTTGATCTACTTTTTCAAACTATATTTAAAAACATTGATTATATTTGATTTTACAATCCTGGATAGCAGGGATTTATATTTTCCTGTATGTAACTGACTTTTATATGTGCAAAAAGTGCAAATAGAGTAGACATTTCTAAAGTTACTGTATCATCCCTTTTTGGTGCTTTGCATTCTCTCGTATTTACATATGGCCACACTAGCAGCAGGGAGCAAGCTAGGGCAGGCTGTTTTGAAACAGTTGGGCCTTGCTAGATAGATCAAACCTGACCATTCATAGGAAATGGGTCCTGCCAGTATCATGAAGTGGTTTTATAAGCGAGCCACTTCAGGATATTGGCAAATTAATCACTTCCTTAGTCAGAAGAAGGCTGGGGAAGTGAATGTATTAATAAGCTTGTTTGTTTTTTAAGTGCCACAGGAGGACCCAAAACTAAAACATTGTGAGAATTGGTGTTTTTTGTTTGTTTGTTTGTTTGTTTGTTTGTTTGTTTTGCTCCAAAGCCTGGAACCTGAGTTTTGTTTTCTCTCTTTTCCAGGTCCAGTGGGGACATGTTGAAGAAGTTGAACTTATCAATGATGGCTCAGGATTAGGATTTGGAATTGTGGGTGGAAAATCAATTGGTGTAGTGGTAAGGACTATTGTTCCTGGAGGACTAGCAGATAAGGTAATTTCATTCAACTACCCTACATCATCTTTTTCATCAACTCAATGGATAGCTTATGTTGGTAATTCTAAGAAAAACCAAACTGTTAATTAAAAAAAACAACCATGACCTAGTTCATGATAGTTTGCCTATTCTTGCCTTTCCAGCAGTTTTTACTAATACATACCAATTCCGTTGTTCCTATGACCAAAATCCTGTTGTTTAGTGTAGTAGATTGCACTAGAGTGAGCCCATTGAATCAGTAGGAATTTAGAGAGTCAACTCTTCTATAATTTCCATTGATATGAATGGACCTGTCCTAACTGCAACTTACTTTTATATTACTTTCGAATGATAAGTTGCAGTTGGAGTAGACTCATTTGAATCAATGGAGCTTACAGAGGTGTTAATTCACTAAATCTCCATTGGTTCAATGGGCCTTCTGTAGTTCAATTTACTACATTAAAGAACAGGATTTTGGCCATTGTGTGTGACATGCTTTGGCTTAGCAGAGTCACAAGTCCATTAATGACAGCAATGAAAAACACTGCAGGTCAGGAAGAGAAGACTTTCTGCTAAAACTCCCCCTGCCCCACATTCCAGTTTATAATTCCCTGCTAATCTGTCCTACACCGTCCTGCTGCATTAATTTCTCAAAAGGCAGAAGGAGCTTTACACTGACCAAAAGAATTATGGCATAAATTGCTTAGAATGATTAAAGACTGCTGCTGTTGTCCAAGACCTAGTGTCATTATGTGTAAAACTAGGTGGAATTTAAGTCCAAGATAACTGACAAATGTCAGTGCTATCTGTGTTTTAAGTCATTTATTTATTTATTTATTTATTTATTTATTTATTTATTTATTTATTTATTTATTTATTTATTGGGTGGGTAGGTAGGTAGGTAGGTAGGTAGGTAGGTAGGTAGGTAGGTAGGTAGGTAGGTAGGTAGGTAGGTAGGTAGGTAGGTAGGTAGGTAGGTAGGTAGGTAGGTAGGTAGGTAGGTATACTGCCCGTGTAGCCTAAGTCCACTCTGGGTGTTTCACAACATAATCAAACCATAGAACAATACTACAAATATAAAGTAAAATCAATGTTAAAAAACCCCATAAAAATAAAACAATAATTAAACGATCACAAATAACAATTACCATAAGCATTAATTGTTTAAAAGGTGGTAGAATTGACTCAGTGGCTAAAACGTTCAACAAGTTCCCATTGATGGAAATGCTTGTCTAAACAACCAAGTTTTAAGAGACTTTTTAAAGGTCATTGGTGAAGACTCAAGGTGGATGTCTGGGGGTAGTTGATTCCAAAGTCTAGGTGGAAACCATCAAGGAGGCTCAATTCCTAGTCCTCTCCCTTCGGACCTCTCTTAGGGACAACACCCTCAATCGTCCTGCCTGGGACAAATGGGTAGGATGTGCAGTTCTTGCTGGAAGGAGGAGTTTTGTCAGGTTCCAAGGTCCCAAACTGTTTAGGGCTTTATATCTTAAAGCCATCACCTTGAAGTTGGTATGGAAGTGGATAGGTAGCTAGTGTAACATTGCCGGGGCTGGGGAGGAATGTTGATATTTATTGACTTTACCCACTAGCCTTGCCACCATATTCTCTTTCCTTTGGTCATTTTCATGTTCTCTCCTTGTGCAACAGAGAGCAAGGGGATGCATGTTGGCAGAATATTGTGCCTACAAGTGTTTAATAGGGTTCTGCCAGTGATTCTCCATCAGGGTTTGATTTCCTTGTTTATTAGGGCATATTCCTGAGTTCTGGGTGAGTACCCCTTGAAGTTCCCCTGCTATATTAATGCTTATGATAATACATATAGGTCAATAATGTAAAGAAGGCACTTGTATGATCATAAGAGTTGTGGATCTTCATGCAGGAGTTAAGCTGCTACCTAAAGATGTGGAATGTAGTCTAATGAATGGAACTATCATCATGGGTGCTCCAGATGATCACTTTGATTCTCTGGAAAGGCTTTCCCTTGAGCCTCTTTCCTGCCATGCAAGAATTCTATTTCCCCCCCCAAAAAAATCTGTTAAATAAATTGGGTACCTCTTTGTGGCTACATAGAAAACTGTGCTTCATTTTATTGATATTAATGAATAGAACAGGAAATTTGTCAGTTCATAAGATAAATGAAAACTGGAGCTGAGATTCTAAAACTGGCTCTTTTACCTCCCCTACAGAACTGTCTGATATAATGAATGCTTTTTCCCTTGTGTCTTTGGAACACCTGTTTTTCTGTAAGGAACAAAATGTTTTGGCATCCAACATCATAAGTCATGTTGTCAAAATTTACAACAGTCTTGAGTGACCAAGAATGCAAGTACAGTACAAAAAGAGAGAGAGAGAGAGAGAGAGAGAGAGAGAGAGAGAGAGTAATAATGATGAATTAGGGAAGAAAATATTAAGAGATTACAGTGACTCAAGAGTCTGCACAGACTAAGATATTTTGTGGAGAGCTTGCTTGTGCAAGTAGATGCTCACACAAATAACTTCTTCATATAGGCAACGGAATATTACAGAAACTTCTTTTAAGTTAGAGTACTGTACTTGCTTTAACCCTCCAGCTCTCAGAAATAGCTGCTTCAGTCTAGTAAGAATAGTGTCACACACCCCCAGTTCCCCTGCTTGTTCTTCCACACAACCCAGGTTCACTTTTGGGCATGACATTTATTTCTCAACCCTTTTCTTCTGCCACCAGAGGATTTATTCCTCACTCTATTAAATATGACTCTTCAATCAGTGTTATTCAATAAATCAATGTTTATTTAAGTGTTTATAAGTAACTCATATAAAGTGAATCATGGATGGTCTTATTTTATTCATTCAATCTGTTGTGCTTTGGTAACATTTATATTTGTTTATATATAATCATGTTAATCAAGGTATTTATTCATTTCATATCTTGTTCTCTGTCTCTCTATTCTTCTCTAACATAAGGCTGGTCCTAACTGCCTAAACTGCTTCTCTCTAACTGATGTCCCTAACTGAAGTCCCTGACTCTAACTCATATCCATAACTGTCGTCCATTCTTCTTATAGTTCCTTAGTCCCGCCTCTTCTGATCAACCATTGGTGGCTACATCAGGGTTCAGGGCCGGACTGGGACCAAAAATCGGCCCTGGCATTTAGAGCACACAGGCCCACCGGTTGTGGGGACACAGGCCCACCTGGCTTTGGGCCAGGATTGGACCTATGGACCCCTGAAATGCACCGGGGGGATTTTGAGCGAGGTGCTCTCGGCATCAGCCTGGCCTACCTCACAGGGCTGTAGGGAGGAGGATAAAACTTGGGAGGGAGCCGAGGATATGAACGAAACGAATAAACAGAACCTCCCTGTGCAAGAGGAGTGTATCTTTTCTGCCGCAGCGCATCCTAAGGAGCAGGATAAGAAGGCAACTCGTATCTAAAGCGGGGTTGTGACATTCTCAGGGGACGGTGAAACAAAGACAGCGTAGCCCAGCTCTGATGAGGAAATTTTCAGTTCAAAAAAAAAACTGGCCAGGAAAGCTGATCTTCCCGGGACCGGGTCAGGATCCCTCTGGTCGAGGCTGGGCTTGCCGACGAAACTTCAGCCCAGCCTCGTCAGAGGGGCTTTCCTGGGAGGCAGCATGGCCACCCCTGCCCGGGAGGAGAGGCTTTCTCGGCTTCCAGTTTCCGATCGGCCCTCCTCACCTCTTCCAGTCCCCCCCTCCGCTCTTTTCCCCGTCCTCGCCCCCTTCCTCCTCCTCCTCCCCTCTCCGGGGCCCCCCCAGCTTTCCCTCCTTGCCCGCCCGCCCGGGGAAGGCCGGCTGAGGCACCCGCTCCCCCAGCGGCGCGCTTCCCTTTGGAGAGGCCAAGGGCGCCCGGCGAAGGCGACGCGCCCGGGCACCGTGCGCTCTCGGCCACCTGGGCGCCCGGGCAGCGGGCCAGGCCGGGCCAGGCTGGGCGGGCGGTGGGGGAGGATCTGAGGCGAGGCTGCCTCCTCCTCCTCCTGCCGCCGCTCCCGCTCCACCCTCCGGCCCTCCCCGGCCCCGGTGCACCAGGGCGAGGAAGCGAGCGAGCGAGTGAGCGAGTGGGGCGGGGGATGCGCCAGCCAGACCTTCCGGCCGGCCACCAGCACCAGCCGCGGCCCGAGAGCAGCCGGCGGGCAGGCAGGTCCGGGAAGCCGCGGCGTCTCGGCTGCCCGCGCTAGCCTCGAACAAAGCGAGCAGCCGCCGCCGCCGGCTCCGCGGGCGCGGGAGGGAGGCGGAGCGGCCGTGTCCCCATGGCCGCCGCCTTCGCCGCCCGGAGCCCGCCTTCGCCGCCGCGCTAGGAGCCGGGCCTCGGCGTTGCCCCTCCCCTCGGGCGTGGGTGCGCTCTTGGGCCAGGTGGGGAGGTTGGGGGGGGCCGCCCCAGCTGGAGGGGTGGGAGGAGGAGGAAGGAGGAGGAAGAGGAGGAGGCAAGGCAAGGCAAGGCAAGGGGGCAGGGAGGGAAGGCTCCCTTTCGCTCGCTCGCTCGCTCGCTCTCTTTTGGGGAGGGGGGCTCAGCCTGGCCCTGCGCTGAGGCAAGAACCGGCCCTTCTGACCATCGGCCCTTCTGGCATTTGCCAGAATTGCCAGATGGCCAGTCCGGCCCTGTCAGGGTTCCATTGTGATGGACAGGAGTGGTTACTGACCTGTCCATCACAAATAGTTCTTCCAGTGTCAGACTCATGTGTAAAGTAGTCTTGTAGCTGTTGGTGTATGCAAGCTTTGAAAAAAAAATATCTCTGCACTTGTTTGGAATTAAACTCATGAACGAAGCTAGAAACAACTTATGCAGGAAAAGAATCTCCCCCACCCCACCCCGCCCCGCCCATGAAAATTTCTCACTTTTAGTGTGATTTTATCATGGCCTTGGGATCCAGTCAGCATACATTTTTGTGATGTTATATTCACATAAATGTACTTGAAGACTTACTCCTGTAGTTACTTTCACAAAGGGCAATCCTGCTAGTAAATACTGTATACTGAAACTCTGTAGAACCCCTTGGGTTAAATTCATAGTTAATGAATGTTGGCATAAGCCCTTTGAAATTAGTGATACTGAAATTAGTCATAATAAATAAGTTCCATTTGAGTTTAGTGGTTCTGGGCTATAACCCCTTTGGATTTAAACTCTTAATAGTAAATAGTATAGTCATGAACAGTTTAAGAAAGTTCTCCAGTAACACTGAGTTTAAATCAATTCAGTAACTTTATAGACCAATTTTTTTTATAGGAACCAGCAGAACTTATATTTTTATTCAGTGTTCCTCTGACATTTTTAAAACTTAGTCTCTTTCCTTATGAATTACTCGGGATAAGAACAGTAATTAACTGACTGTAAGAATTATAGTTTTGGTATTTAGTGTGTAATCTTCCTCCCAAAGAATAACTTTGGGTGCTGTATTGTCTCAATCTGGTGGCACTGTGCATGGACAAAATCCATTGTAAAACATCACTGACATGTTAAAGTTTAGGTTGGCAACACGTTGAGTTGAGTTGAGTTGCTAATTTTAAAATTGTATTTTTTTCCTCGAAGGATGGCAGACTCAGAACCGGTGATCACATCTTAGAGATTGGTGGGACAAATGTACAAGGAATGAGTAGTGAACAAGTTGCTCAGGTGCTGAGGAATTGTGGAAACTGTGTTAAGATGGTGGTTGCACGAGATCCCATGTGTGAAATAACTGTAATTCCGCCAACCCCTGCTGCCCAGCCTGTTGTTGGATCAGCTTTTTTCCAGGACAGACAATTGGACACCGTGAGTATTTTAAAACTTTACAGTTCTTCACCAATTGCACAGCTAAACGTCTGTATACATAGCATTATAATAAGGTTAATGCCCTCCTAGCCTATGCCTCAATAGAAATTATAATCCAAATGAATCCCCATCATTGCCCAATATACCCCCTTTACTTAGTTACACTTACAATTTTCAAAAGTAACTAAACTGTTATGTTTTCAGTCACAGAGCCTAAATGCCGCAAGCCACTGGTCTGGGGTTCAAAATGTGTTTGCTGCTAAAACATGGCTTAAAAATCTGTTTTAATTTGGCCATATTAAATTGTTTTGTTTAAACAAATCATTTTCTCAGTTTTGAATAATTAAAATTAGCAAATGCTACTGAAAGTATACAGGAGGTCTTGAAATGTAAGCAAAGCTGTGCTTGTCCTCCATCTGTTTCTACTGTGCTGCTTTTAGATTTAGGTGTAGAATATTTTCAGAGATATGCCTTCTGTCCTGTGGTTTGTTTTCTCTGTTTTTCCCACTTCTTCTTTTCCTTCCCAACTAACTACAGTAAGGTACTGGAACTTGGGCCTTTGAAACTTGGTTTTGCAAAAGGGGGCAGGTATGGCCAGTTGGCATTTGGGGGTGTGACTTCAGCAAATGATTTTAGGTGAAAACAGCTGATTCTTAACTATTTAAAATTTTATAAGGACAGCATATTTTTCATGTGTTTTAAAGGTGGTTTTAACAGTGTTAACTAATTATTTTAGTACTGCTGTATGCTTAATTGCTTTTATCATTTACTGTCATGATTCATTGTAGTTTCAGCAGGTTTGCCTTTTAATAACTTGTGGGATACCTTGAGTTCCTTAATTGGGAGAAAGGCAGCATAGAAATGTAAATAAATAAATAATTTAGGAAAGCAACGAACTGGGATTTCCTATATTTACAGACAAAATAGCTCTAACAGTCTAGGGTTGCAGCCAGCTTTACGTAGGGAAATATTACATTTTGCGCTCTGCACTGAACGCAGAAATACTTGAGCTGGCTGTGCTTCAGGATGATTTGTTATTACATCTCCATTCCAAGTGCATGTAGGACTACTAGTGCCATAAAGGCGTCTGCAGCATAAGGCTGGCAATTCTGTGCCCATGCTGTTTTTGTGAGCCATTTCACTGCATATCATGATCTTCTGAACCTTTCCTTGTGTTGGTCACTTTTACCACCCCATCCCCTGGTAGCTACAAGAGCCTTCCTGAATGTTTGTGCCCTCCAGATGTGTCAACTACTTTACCCATCACCCATGATAATCGGTCATGTTAGTTGGGGCTGATAGGAATTGATGTCCAAGATATCTGGAGAGCCCTGCCTTGGTGAAGGCTAAGAAAGGCACAAGATTTTTTTAATTGCTTAAATAGTCCGTGTCAGAGTGCCAGGGGCGGCCTGTCTGAAACATTAAGCTGAATAAATGTAATGATTTTAATGTTTTAGGAAAATGAGATTCATGAGGTTCAGCTGACTAAGAAGGATGGACAGAGCCTTGGTATAACAATTGTTGGCTATTTGGGAGCTTCTGATGCAGGTGAGCTTTATACAGATTAGTCAGTGATGGATGGAAGTGTATGGTACAGTTTGTATATTTTAAAGAGATTGTGAGGGGAATTATGAATTTAAGCACAATGTGTTATTTGCAGTAGGTCCCCCTAATTTCTTCTGAAACAAAACTATCTAGTGGCATGACCGAGCTTTGATCAAACCAAAATATGACTCTATGCTGTTAATTGCAGAAGATTTGCATTCTGTCCCAGAGCCTTTGTGATGTCACAGAGAATGATAATTAACCTTATTTTACCTTATGGGATAGTGATGGATTTTCAGTTCAGATGTAACTTTCGCCACCTAAATTTTGTACACAAATGTACAAATTTTTTCAGGGGGGGGACTTAATTGACTTAAACCATTATGAGAAAAGAAGCTGAGAACCCAGAGTTTAAAGTAAGCTTAGAGAAGAGAGTTCTGGTGTAGTCCTTTGTGGGATCCTAAAAGATTAAGGAAATGAGGTATTAATAGAAGTGTAATAGGAAATCAAACACTAAGATTTTCAGATATCAGTGCTGAATATGTAGAAATTAGATTTGGAAAATAAGCCTATCTAAGAAGACAGAGCATGCAACATAAATTTAAAGAATGCTTAATGGGGTAATCATGAACAATTTGCAATTTGGGTACCAGTATGCAAAAAAATGGAGGAAAGGCTTACAACCAGGGTCATGATAGTGAAGGATGCAAAAGCAGTATTCTAAATGTATTTTAAAATATTAATAGAGTTTTCCTCTCTCTTTAAAGTGGAATCTTCAGGGATTTTTGTCAAAAACATAATACCTGGCAGTGCTGCTGAACACAGTGGTCAAATAAAAGTCAACGACAAAATTATTGCTGTAAGTTCAATCTTGTCCGAGTCCTCTAACAGTCTACACTGCAAAAAGTTATCGGTGTAGATTTGCAAATTCTGGGAATAAAATAATCTGTTCTGAAATTGTCTGCTTGACTGAGGTGTCCTTCAAATGCCAGAGTGTATTTTCCTAAATAAATCCTCCTTCCTAACATGGTGCTTCATTCAAGACCCATATGATTAGTCAGTCTATGTGATTGTATGAATAATACAGTCCCTGGCCATGCGAAATTCCATCACAGAAAGCAGCTTCCAGCTGTTTGCAGCTGTGTATAAAGGGCATAAACGTTGACCACAAATTGACCTTTGTGGAAAATTCAATATAGTGTAACAGTATAGTAATCTAATGTTTGAATGCAAAAGAATTCACATTCAAGAGTCTTTCTTGCTTCCTTCTTTCCTCGGGGGTTCCCTGAACACCTTAAAAAATTGATTGTGACAGTTAAGGGTGTCTTGGAAATTGTGTGGGATATGATGCAGTGGGCTGCAGCTGGAGGGAAATATTGCTCCCTCCTGCTAAAACAGAACAGCAATGTAGGATTCAACTCATTATTTCATTTTGCACTTGCTTGCAAGGATTTCATGGATCCAAGTATCTTTTCGGTCCACATTGCAACTTTCCAGTACCTAGTTTCATCCTTAATTTAAATGGTTTGTTTAGCCTGATTGCCTTTTTATGTCTAAGGTGTCAGGAAGTCCTTCTGATGTTTAAGTAATATTGTTCAGTTTTGTTGGACAATATGAAGATGATGGACACTCAGTCCTAGTTTCATTTGGACATTCACACATTCATGGACGGATCTTCAGATATAGAGACCAAAATCCTGTTGATTAGCTCAGTTAGTCACACTAGACTGGGCCCATTGAATTAATAGGATTTTGGCAAGTTAACTCTTGCATAGGTGTCTGTGATTCAAATGAACTTATTCTGTGAGTGGCTTTAACATAATAAATCACAATTAGAGTAGACCCATTTGAATCAGTGGACTCTACAGAGGACTTGACTCACTGAATCCCCATAGGTTCAACATGCCTACTCTAGTGCTATTTGCCACTCTAAGCAACAGGGTTTTGGCCATTGATTTCTTTTATAATAAGCCATTTATTTTGATGTTGTGATTCAGACAATCTATTTTATGTCACTGGTTACCATTTAAAGCACTGAGAAGAAATTCCAGGGTGGGGGTGAGGGTGAGTCAGAAGCAAGACTGATGTTTTAAAAACTAAAAATATTTTTAGTTGCTTAAATAAATCTGTGTGATAGATATTGGCTGAAAGTATTGTAAGTCATGCTATTTAATCAGTGGGGATTTGGTGGATCAACTTCTCTGTAAGTTCTTATGAGTCAAATGAGCCTACTCTAGTTGCAACATACTTTAGGAAGTCACATTTAGCCCATATGAATGAATTGAGCTTAGATGGAGTTGACTCACCAAGTCTCCACTGATAAAATGGGCCTACTCTAGCATGATGTACGATACTACCTAGCAACAGGATTTTACCCATAGTTGATTAGAATTTTGGATTTCTTGTGGGGAAAATTGTATCTTTAAATTAAACAAAGACAAAATAAAAAGAAAAAATGAAGACACCAAAAACATTGTGACACCTTAAAGACTGCTGTATTTTAATGTGAGGTTTTTTGAACAAGTCCACTTCTGTAGACTAGGTAAATTAAAATAAACCACATTTTATATTAATTTCACATTACAGATCAATTATTTTTGTCGTTGTTAAAAGGAGGTTCATAAAGGAGGTATGGAGGGGAACTACAAATTTCTCAAAATCAAACAGAAGTTATGATGGCAAAACGGTGTGGGGCCAGTGATTTAAAGCTAATTGCTTGCTTCTGTGTGCATTAGGTAGATGGGATTAACATTCAGAATCATACGAATCAAGATGTAGTGGAAGCATTGCGCAATACAGGTCCAATTGTACATCTGACTTTACTTAGAAAGAAACCATTCTCTTCTGGATTGTCTTCAGAAAGGGATTTAGGCCAAGGTAAAGCTCTTCTTTCTTTTCAGTTGCATTTCCTTCCTTTCCCTCAGAAGCCACTCAAACCTATTACACACTGGTAGAGGGCTCTCCTTTTCTCTTTTGGATCTGTTATTTATGAATGTTCAAATACTAATATGTAAAGACTGGTATAATATGGTTCAAGCAGGATAAGATCTTGTACAGACCTAAATGCTCTAAGCAGCCTTATCAAAATCAAATGGCAAAGATAATCAGTGTATTGATTCAGTTTCTTGCAACTATCCTGACACCATATACGTGGCTTCAAATATAGTAGGACACAATATCTGCAAGATTACTATCCGTGGTATCAATTATCCACAGTTAACTGAAACCCTATGTACAGCATAAAAGAGGATGGGTCTTGTGGCCTTTTTCCTGCCCCCTTGTGGTCTTTATCCCACCTCCTTGTATGCTGTATACAAGGTGCACTACAATCTGTGGTTTCAAACATTCATTGTATATTCTGGAATGGATCTCTCACAGATACGAAGGTCTTACCGTACAGGTTAGAGTATGTGGCATGAAATGGAACTTTGGAGTGCTCCATAGCATAGGTATCATAAGATGGAGCAGAAATTCCTCCATTATACATTCTGAAACCAGACTGCTACATCATCATGCCTGTAATACCCCAACTTGCAGAAATGGTTCTGCAAAATCCCATATGCAGTGGTATCAAAACCCATGAAGAGACCAAGGATAATAAACAAAGGTGCACTCTCTGTCTCTCTTCTGGCAAAGGCTCCTATTCTCTCAGTACAAAAAGCAGCCGTAAAATAACTCTAGATAATCAGTTTCATGTGGAAGCATCTGACACTATCTCCTCCAAGCTCCTTGCCACAAAAAAGAGCTCAATGACCGAATGACTCAGGCACAAATAGTTTTTTTTTAAAGGAATGGATATCCAACCATCTCTTTTAATGTTTCTGGGACCATTGATCAGGCACACTAATTATATATTGGACATATCCAGACAGCCCCACCCTCCAGCAATGATACAAATATTGTCTGCAGCCCTCTGAGCACTTTTTTTCCATGTTCTTAACCTGTTATCAATTGAAAATAATCCAATACATTAGAAATACAGTGTTCCAGATGCCTCCATGGGTGGATGCCAAGGAAAATATAAAGAAAATGAGCAACTTTGTCTTCAAAGTGTCTTGCACAAAATAAGGTGCAACTGGGCCTCCCTGCTGACCTGTTTCATCTCACATCCAGACTATATACTTCCAGAACATTATGCGGCCTGCTCCTGCAATGAATGTCTGTTCACAGCAGTTCTTGTGGTCATACATGGACCCTTGGATGCCCAGCCCTTGAACATTTTGGCAGAGCTAATATCTGCCAGCAGGAGTGTGAGAATGACAGTGTCCATGGACTGCATGTGGCCTACAAGGTCATTCTCGCACCCCATATGGTGTCATCACCCATTTTGGGGGGATGCAAAAATTGGAGGACTATATATCAGGGGGTTAAGATCGTCCTTTGAAAAAGGTACATTTCTTCAGTGTAATCGACCACATACTCAGATCCTCTAGGAAGTTACTTTCTGATCATTACCAGTTCATTTTAGATGGGCTGGTGTATCCCATAGTCACAGCAGTCCAATGTGTTTGTGAGAAATGGCTACCTTTGAGACTGATGCAGAAGCTTCAAATGGTGCAGAGTGCAGTGGCCAGACTTCTTACTGGGGTGAGAAAACATCAACATATGTCCCCCACTCTGGCAGCCTTGCATTGGCTACCTGTTTGTTTCCGCATTGATTTCACAGTACTAATGATGACATATAAAGCCCTAAATGGTTTAGGACCTCAATATCTGGCAGAATGCCTTCTCCCACTTAGATCTATCCGTATCATTCACTCTAGCCAGGAGGGGTGGCTGATGGGCCTAACGCCAAGGGAGGCCCAAAGAGAAAGAACAAGAAATCGGGCCTTCTTGGCAGTGGCCCCTCGCCTCTGGAACAATCTCCCCCCCAGAAATTTGTCTGGCTCTCTTGCTGGGCATTTTTAAGAGCCAACCTAAGACCTGGCTCATCAGACAGGCCTTCCCTCCTGTCGATACCTAACTTATTTAGCCATCCTCTGGTGTAGTAATATTGTTCATTTAATGTATTTTAATACCATTGTTAGCCGCCCAGAGTAGACGTCAGTCTAAATGGGCGGGATATAAATTAAATAAATAAATAAAAAATTGGCACCTTGGGACTCCAGCTTCCTTTTTTTTTTTTTTTCAGTCCCCTTGCCTTTATTTTTAAAAAGAGAGGGAGAGCTGCTTCCCCTCCATTCCAATTTCAGAAATGGAGCCAGATGGAAAAAGTGGCTTACATTCACATCTGGAGAGAGAACTTGCAAGAAGCCATCCAGAGATGCATGCCAGTTTGCACACTCTCTGATGAGTTGCTAAGGAAGGTTAAAACGATGCCTTGACAGATGCTGGATAAGAAGCAGTTTGGCTGCCTGATGCTGGTGGTGGAGGGGGAGTGGGGGAGGCTGAGGAAGTGGGGGAGGCACTACTGTTACTGCCTCCCCCTGCTTTCTTTCCCCTTCTCGCTTTGGAAATGTAATCCTGGTATCCAATATTTGACAAGCCCCTGGACACAATTTACTTTGGCACAAGTAAACACATATGCTAAAATGATTCAAAAGAGGTTGTGTTCACAAGTGAGTTAAAATGAACAACCCTCTCAAGGCTGTTTTAAAAAATGCTTTCTGATCCAAAAAAATGTGCACTTAGCTGTACATCGTGTACTTGGAAAATTTTGAATTGATTTCAGTTGTGCTAAACCTGACTCAAAACCAGGAGTATTATGAGATGTAACCAAGGCCTTACTGCTGCTGTGCTTTGTGAGAGTTCAAGATTTTTCATCAGTTACTGTATGGAAACCATCGGGAGAAATGATTGTAATGATGTAACAGCTTATTTTTCCAATCCTACACAGAGCAATTTTTCCCAGTTATTAACTAGAACAGTCTAATAATTTCTAGTACACTCTTGCATTGTCATTCCATTCTTGGAAGTGTAAAAGAGTGCTGACAGAGAACAGTGGCTTTTAATTGAATGTTTGGGACAGAGTTTAATATATTTGTGTGAAAAATATTAATGCCATAATATCATACTTCTTTTGGATGAGAGAAATAAAGTGTTGCATGCTACCCTTGATTGTGTAACGGATGGGAAACATTTGGAATACTTACAGTGCAGCCAAATATGACAAAGTTAACCTTGTCTGGTGTTGTGGAAACTGAAACTGACTTAGATAATGAGGTGGAGGAACCTGCAGAGCAAAAAGACAACTCTAAAAATGAATGGAAGCAAAAATTGCAAGCAATGGGTAAGTTAGATACAATTTTAAAATGTCTCTTTTAATGATATTGTTGCAGTATTTTAAAAACATGTGGACCTTCTGCTTATGAAACAATTTTATCAGCTGGGTTATAAATTTACTGACTTCATGTTCAAAGAATAACCTGGTAGCATCTTACTTAAATATGGTATACAACTCATAATGAAGTACTGCCATTTGTATTATACAGATGACTTAATTGCTTCTGAAACATCTCCAAAATCTTTCAGACACATAATAGAGTATCTGCATAATCTAGGAGTCAGAAATTGTGAACTTGCTGTGGTAGAAGTGGATGAGATGGGAAACCATCCTGTAGGAAAGTTGAATCATGGATTCATAGAATCATGAAGTTGGAAGGAGCCTATAAGGCTATTGAGTCCAAATTTGGGGATATCTTCCAGGTGGTTGTCTAGATTTCTCTTGAATGCCTCTAGTGTTGGAGGACTTGCCACCTCTTGAGGTAATTGATTCCATGGCCGTTCTGCTCTAACAGAATGTTTTTCCTGATATTTAAACAAAATCTGGCTTCCTGTAACTTCCATTGTTGCATGTCCTGCACTCTGGAATGATTGAAATTAGGTCCTGCCCCTCCTTTCAAGTATTTGAAAATTGCTATCATATCACCCCTAAGTCTTCTTTTCTCAAGGCAAACATGCCCAGTTATTTTAGTCTTCCCTCATAGAGCTTGGTTTCCAGCCTCCTGATCATTCTTGTTGCCCTCCTCAGAACTTGTTCCAATTTGGCAGCATCCTTCTTGAAGTGCCATGTACAGAACTGGACACAAGATGAGGCCTAACCAGTGCCAAGTAGAGGGGACCTAGTACCTCACAGGATTTGGAGACTATACTTCTGTTAATGCACCACAAATACAATTTGCCTTTTTTGTACCCACATCACACTGTTAGCTCATGTTCAGCTGGTAATCTACAATGATTCCAACATCCTTCTTCCTTGTAGTATTCCTGCAGCAGGTACGGTTGAAAAAATTGAGACACTGAGAGAAAATTTAAGTAATAAACTTTATCTAATTCTCTTAAGAAAAGGTAAACGGGACATCCTAAGAAAACAATAAAACTGCTGAAGCTACATAACAAAACATGCCAAACAGTATAAACAAGTAGGGTGGCAGCAGCTCAGGCAATGCCCACAAACTTAGACAAGCATACACAGTCTCTGGCTCACTCAGTCAGTCAGCATCAGTGAAGTGTGGGTTTGAGAGGAGAGACAAAAATTATTAATCCCCTTTTATAGAGCCGCACTGATAAAAGGGACAGGAGATGTCTTTAAGGACATTAACCCGCAATGTGTAGAATGTTGGATCTGGCCATATCCCAACAAGTATCCCCCATCTTGTAACTGTGTTTGGTTTCATTTTCCTAGGTGCAGTACTTTGCACATATTCCTGTTGAATTTCATTCTGTTTTTTAACATCCCAGTGCTCAAGCCTATCCAGATCATTTTGAATTATTTTCTGTCTTCCAGGGTATTCCACCAAATTTTGTGTCATCCACAAATTTGATTAGCATTCCCTGTATCCCCTGATCCAGGTCATTAATAAAAATGTTAAAGAGCACAGGGTCCAGGACTGAGCCCTGGGGTACCCCACTTGTTACCTTGACCCAGTTTGAGAAGGAGACATTAATCATCAACCTCTGATTATGATTCTGTAGCCAACTGTGTATCTACCTGATAGTTGTTCTATCGATCCCACACCTAGTTAGCTTGTTAATCATAATATCACAGGGTACTTTGTCAAAAGCTTTGTTGAAGTCCAGGTATGTTATGTCTACAGCATTCCCTCTGTTTATCAGGGAGGTTACCCCATCAAAAAAATGAGATCAGAGTTGTTCTTGACAAATCCATGTTGGCTTCTAGTTATTACTGCATTGTTTTCTAGGTGCTTGCATAGTGACCGCTTAATAATCTATTCCAGAATTTTCCCTGGGATTGATGTCAGGCTGACTGGTCTGTAGTTCCTAGGATCCTCCTATTTGCCATTTTTGAAGATAGGCACAATGTTAGCCTTCTTCCAGTCCTCTGTCACCTCACCCATTTTCCATGATTTCAAGAAAATAATGGACAGTGGTTCTAAGAGTTCTTCAGCCAGTTCTTTCAATACTCTTGAATGCAGTTCATGTGGGCCTTAGCTAACCTCAACTCATTCTCAGCTTTTGCTCTCCTAATGCCATCTCTGCAATTCACTGCTACTTGTCTGTACTCTTCCTTTGTGGCCTGGTCTCCTTGCCACTTCCTATTTGTGTCTTTATTTTTTTTTCAGATCCTGCCTGAGCTTTTTGTGAAGCAACACTGGCCTTTTTTTGCTGCCTCCCACCTTTTTTTGGTTAGAATTGTAGTTTTGCCCTTAGAATATCCTTTTTTAGATAACCCCACCCTTTTTGGACTCTATTTTCTTGTTAGGATCTCCTGCCATGGGACCTTACTTACCATTATCCTATTTATTAAAATTGCCTTTTTAAAAATCCAGCATATATGTGTGGCCACACTCTGCTTTGGTTTCCTTTGAAATCAAGAATTCTAGTTGAATAATATGTTCAATAATTTGCTCTTCCTCTTTCTGTTCCATCCATTTTCCTTTCATGCTGTAACTCTCAGAAAGGCCAGAGTCTGGGACTCTCAGTTGCCAGCTGTATGTAAAGCACTCAAGGATTCATTTTGGTTGAGAAGCAGTATAAAAACACTGTTCCTAAGTATTCATGATTAAGTCTACATATGTAGGCAGCAGGTAACAGCTTTAGCAAAGAGGAGTGGAAGCTGAAACATTTTTCTGTCAATGAACCCTCTCTGTGCCAAGGTGCCTCTAGTGCTTTTTTTTTTGTTCTTAAGGTGCATTTTGCTGCAGATTTAGAAATGCTAGTATTTTTGTTTTGAAACTGATACACTGGGGTCTTGACTTGAGAACTTAATCCGTATTGGAAGGCGGTTCTCAAGTCAAAAAGTCTTTAAGTCAAGTCTCCATTGACCTACAGTGCATTGAAAACCGATTAATCCCGTAACAGGCCGTTTTTGTTCCATTTTGTTTTTTTTCTGGTCTGTAAATCAAATCTCAGTCTGCAAGTCAAACCTAAATTTTGCGGCCAGAGAAGTCTGTAACTCAAAAAGTCTGTAAGTCAAGCCGTCTGTAAGTCAAGGGTCCACTGTACTGCAGTTGACAAGTAATGAGGACTTAAAGTACTGCTGCTTTCACAATCTCTGTGCATTCACAAAGTAATAGGAATGATGCTAAAACAATCTAAGTGACTTGCTGCATGTAGTTCTACATCCACAATTTTGGCATTCTGTAAAATTCTGTTTTATTACAGAAAGGTAAAAAACCATCTAAGATACCAGAAAACAAAATAATGTTTCCACACTGGCAAATAAATTAATCTCTCCTTAGGTTTTGCTGAAGAACGAAGAGCAGCCATTTCATTTCAAACATGGTTGATGCTAAAGCACTGTCTATAAAAATTCACCCTGAAGTAGCATTTAATGGCCAAATTAAATTCCAAAAATAGACATATATTGGAAATGCTGACAGGCACTTAATTATAACAGCACTAAAGTAAAACACCACTAATTTAATGTATTTTCTAAATGCTGGAAATGCCTTTCTAACTTGATGTTAAAAAGTGTGTGTTTTTTTTAAAAAAATCATTATTTTTCCAAGTGCAATTGTGCTAAACTTTAATTTACATTCCTATTTCAGGAAGGGGTTTGAAACTCTATTGTAGGCTAGCAGATACAACCACTCTTAAATAGTAGTGCAAGTACTTAAATATGTTTGACCATAAGGGGGGAATTCTTTAAATGCTTTGTTATTTTGGTGAATGGTGGGGAGTCTTTCCCTAAACAATGTGTTGCACACATGCCACTACAGTGCACATGCTTGGTGATGTGCCCCTCCTAGGCGCAGCTTTCACTGTCCTCCACTTTGTGAACATTTAAATGCTGTCGCCCCAGTACACTTGTATACTTAAGCGGACACCTCAGTCAGTCCTGTGAGCAGTGTTCAGTGAGTGTCTGCATTATTAATGCAATGTCACTTTTTAATGCAATCTGTGATGTATCTTTTCAAGTTTTGAATGCTGTGTAAATGCACTGTCTGTTCACCTTTCTGTTGTATTTTAGTCCAATAATGGGCTATTTATTTACAGTTACAACATATAAATTTGAAATAACTGAAAACCATATTAATTGCAACCATTTTGCTTTTATGAAGAGTGCAATTTATGGAAATGGGCTGTCAAGGGGTATGCAAGTAAAAAAAAAAAAGGTTGGGAACCACTGCTGTGAATCATCGAATCCAGTGTCATATTTAAGAATGAGTTATTATAGTATACGTTTTTTATGGACATACCATGGAAGCTCAACTGCAGTAAATTTAGTTTTCAAGATGCCATATGACTCTTTGTTATTTTGCTGCAACAAGTGAGACCTGAGCACGAAAGTAATATATTTGACTATGCTGTTGGGTTCACCTCCTAGAAAAGTCAGTTTTAATTCCCCATTCAGGGACAATGAGTCTTAGAGGTAAGAAGTGACAATTTCACCTACACATTTCACGTATGTTGTTTCACTTACATAAGTATGAATTGCTAACTGGATTCTGGGCAGAGGTTTTGCTTTACAAAAATACTGTTTGCCAAAACTCTTGTCCTTGATTTTCAGGATTTGAAACTGTTTGTTTTATTATACTGATCTAGTGTTACAAATCATCCAGTACCTACACACACAATGTTAATCCAGAATACCAACTAATATTTAAGGATGTCTAATATTAAAGAATTTAGTCCTCCTGTTGTTTTTTCTGTAAAGAATTTTATCCCACGAACTAACTGTATAATTCTGCATGCCCACAATGCAGTCCTTTGCCTTTTCTGTTTCTTGGTAGGGAGGCTTACAACATACTTCTGCAAATCCCTCCTGATAAGTAAGGGTGCAGTCCTCAATAGCCAAGATAACTGAAGCCTGCCCAAATTGCCTATAAGCCGTGTGAAGCTGTGCTCAATTCAAATAACTCATTGCATAGAAATATTGGGAATGACTTGGTATCTACCCTGACTTTGGTCTGACTTTGTGCTGGCGTAGTAACTGTACGTGTGGTCTGAGAGGTGTTTCAGTCTGGAAAAACTGCATTCCTCCATCAACTCCTCCCCTTCTTTGCCCTTTTTTAGCTCTTGTGAGGGCTGATTTCAGCCAATGCACTTTGAGTTTGGATTACGCCGCAAGACTCACTATATTGTACAGGATCTATTTTGACATAACAATAAACATAAAATTGCTATATAACAGTGCTTATTTAGGACAGTTTTGCAACTATGTACCTTTGACAAAGTATTCTAGTGTTTCAAACCAGTGGTGTAGAGAGAGCTTTCATGGCAGATAACTTAAATTAATGTGATAAAATTATGTGTGCTCTTTCAAAACATTACATAGAACTAGGTTTACATAAAACGTTTTCCTTAATTTAGTAGAGTTCTTTTCTGTGTTGGATATTCAAGGGAATGCAGTCTCAGAATCTTAAAAAAAAAACAAGCAAACAAACAAAAAACCCAACAAAAATCTGACCGTACAGCTGAGGTGAGCAGCCCAAAATGACAACAGAGTCGACTATTTGAAGGAAAATCAATGAACATGAAATACCTGGAACCTGATCCTGTGCCTGTTTGCTTGGAAATAAACCTTGCTGATTGCAGCAGGACTTTTTCTTTAGGTATAGTGTTAGAATAGCAGGCTGAATCTGTTTGTTGTAACTCCACTGTATATTAACAGGTTTGATGGGTTTCTTTTTCTGTTACAAGAAAAGTGAAATTTTGCAAGACTAGCATTTTAGTCCAAATTGCTCTCTTCATTTAAACCTCTAGACAAGCAATGCTTTTGGTTTTATGTTTCAACTAATTGACAATGTTGTCTTCTTGTGCTTTTCTGGCCATAATATACCTTGCAGTGGACTTAATTGTATACACTGTACTTGTATATATTTATATATATTTATTGTATGTGTGTCTATATAGGCTATATATAGGCAATATACTATATACTCTCTCTGTGTGTACACACACACACACACACACACACACACACACACACACACACATAGTATAAACATATAATGCATATGGTTTTAGAAAGAAAAAAAAGTAACTCAGTGTATAGTAGGATTTTAGATGAAATGCTGCTCAGATTAAATGTCCTGTGTCTTGTCCAGAGTTATAACAAAATAGGCTATAAAAAGCAACAGAATATGGTAAACATTTTTTTTCAGTTTCTGGCACTGTTAGTTGAATAAATTTTTTGTCTTCATGTAAATGCTTCTGATGGTTAAATATAACCTTGATATAATTTAAAAAAAAAATAAGTACACAACAGTATGGAGCTTCTAGCTGGGGTCAGCTGCAGGGCATATTATGCTGTCTAGCCATGTCAGACTGGCTCACATAGCTGTAATACTGCCTGGTTATATAAGTAAGAAAGATACACATGTCAAGATTGCTAGGTTCCCACGGAAGAATGCTTTTATGTAAAAGTTCATGTTACTTAATGGCCTTATTGAGCCAAGCAGGACTTTTATATTGGCCAAATGTATAAACAAATTTTGTGGTTCCATTTTGGTGATATTGCTCTCAACAAGATATTGGTGCAACTGGGAGATGCCCTAGGTCCTGGCAACTGAGCATTTATAAATGCCAACCAGTGATAAAATCAGGTAAAACTAACCTTGAACCCAGGAATGTATGATTGATTTATACTATAAAACAGTGCAGTCCTAATGTTTCATCCATTCAGCCATCAGGAGTTGCTTACTTTGTACTCCTATAAAACTCTTGACTGATTTATGCTGCATAAAAGTCTCCCAGTCTTCTACTGAAGTGCTGCTGGGTTTTTTTTAAGGATGAGTGTGTTTTATCAAAATGTAATGAAATAAATGTACTTTCTCAAGAACTGATTTCCATATCAATGTTTATATTCAGGGGAAAACCCAGAGCCATCAGAAAACAAGCTGAAATCCAAGTGGGAAAAATTGTTGGGACCTGATTTTGAAGTTTTGGTATGCTACCCATATATTTGTGCGTATTACTTAAATTACTGTGGTTAAAATGCTGCTGGTTTTTCCCATGCCTGATGGTGCAGTTGCAAAAGCCAGAATAGCTAGCAGAGATAATTTAACAGGGCATTCGTGGCATGCCTGGTAGTGCATCCCATGCCTCATTGGTTTCAAATAGCACAATCGTGCTGCAATGTGCAGAGGAAAAAACCCTACAGGATTTTGGCCTGTGGGATTAACATTACATATAGTTTATGACTATGTTTCATGGGAGAAGCTGTAGCACTATGGTTTATTATTCATTCATTCATTCAACTTCTATAGCACCCATTTGGCTACCAATGCCACAGTTGATGATCATTATGAATACAGTCCATTTACCGGATCCCTTGCATCCAGGTTTTCATTCACATATACAGTGATGCCTCACATAACGACCGTACCATTTAACAATGAATCCACATAGCGATGCGTTTTTTGTGATCGCTTTTGCGATCACATTGCGATGTTTAAATAGGGTAAACATCGCATTGCGATGATTGGTAAGTGTTTCACTTACCTATCTTCGCATTGCGATGTTTTGGGAACAGCTGATCGGTGGTTCCAAAATGGCCGCCAGATCAAGAAAATGGCCGCCTGCAGCGTTTTCGCACCGTGCCCTCGCTTACCGAGGCAGCGAAAATGGCAGCCAGGTGGAGGATTCCTGCTTAGCGGTGAGTTTATCCCCATAGGAACGTTCCTATGGGTTTTTTTGCCCCGTATAGCGACGTTTCAGGATAGCGTCAATTTATCCGGAATGAATTATCGTCGCTATGTGGGACACCACTGTATATATGAAAGAAAACCTGGCTGCAAGGGACCTGGTAAACGGCCTGTGGGATTTTGGCCTGTGCAATTAACATTACATACAGTTTATATTTGGTGGGAGAAGCTGTATATATATATATATAGTGGCATGCCTCAATTAGCACAATTGTGCTGCCCTATGCAGAGGAAAAAGGGGTATATATATTTAGCAGCAGCATAACTACACGATTTTTTTTTGGCCAACGCTTGCTGGAGTTTTGCTGTTATTATGGTCTTTGTGTCACCAACACGTTCTTTAATACAAAGCCTCAACACAAAGTTTCCTGGAGACATCCAAGATCGAAGCATTGGCATCAGCTTGATTTGATCCTCACTAGACGTTCTAGCCTATCTAGTATTACGATCACACGCAGTTACCAGAGTGCTGATTGTGATACTGATCATTCCCTGGTATGTAGCAGAATAAAACTGCAAACAAAGAGATTGTATCACACTAAAAAGGAAGGAAGGCCACGTATAGATATCAACAAGATTCACAATCAAAGAAAAGTGGAGGAATTTGCCCAAGCGCTTCAGGAAACCCTTCCAGGCCCGGCTGATGCGAATGCACCTGAACGATGGGAACACTTCAAGAACGCTGTTTATAACACTGCCCTGTCCACATTTGGCAAGAAGACCAAAAAGACGGCTGACTGGTTCGAAGCCCATTCGGAGGAGCTGATTCCAGCCATCGAGGATAAGAGGAGAGCTCTAGCAGCATACAAAGCCTGTCCTAGTGAGTACAACTTGCAGGCTCTTCGAGCTGCTCGTAGCCAAGTCCAACAGACTGCCAGGAGATGTTCAAATGATTATTGGCTTCAGCTCTGCTCTCAGATACAGATAGCAGCGGACACAGGTAACATCAAGGGAATGTATGACGGTATCAAGCAGGCTTTAGGTCCAATACAGAAGAAATCTGCTCCCTTGAAGTCTACTACAGGCGTGATCATCCAGGACCGAGCACAGCAGATGGACCGCTGGGTGCAGCACTACTCTGAGCTATATTCTAAAGAGAATGTAGTAACGGAAGAGGCACTAAATAACATTGAGTGCCTGCCTCTCTTGGAAGAGCTGGACAGTGAACCAACTTTAACAGAAATAAAAGCGGCCTTGGATTCCCTTGCCTCTGGCAAGGCACCTGGAAAGGACAACATCCCCGTTGAAGTTTTGAAGTGCTGTAAAGAGATCATCACCACTGAGCTGTATGAACTCTTTTGTCTTTGCTGGAGAGAAGGTGGAGTACCACAGGACATGAAGGACGCAAACATCGTCACATTGTATAAGAACAAAGGCGACAGGGGTGACTGCAATAACTACCGTGGTATCTCTCTTCTCAGCGTGGTAGGGAAGCTGCTGGCCCGTGTTGTGCTGAAGAGACTTCAGGTGCTTGCAGACAGAGTGTATCCAGAATCACAGTGTGGTTTTCGAGCTAATAGATCCACCACCGACATGATATTTTCCCTCAGACAGTTGCAGGAGAAATGCAGGGAACAACAACAGCCACTCTTTGTGGCCTTCATAGATCTCACAAAGGCCTTTGACTTGGTTAGCAGGGATGGACTTTTTAAAATACTTCCCAAGATTGGATGTCCACCTCAACTCCTTAATATCATCAGGTCCTTTCATGAGGAAATGAAGGGCACTGTAGTTTTTGATGGCTCAACATCAGATCCCTTTGACATCCGAAGCGGAGTAAAACAAGGCTGTGTCCTTGCGCCGACCCTGTTTGGGATCTTCTTTGCTGTCATGCTGAAGCAGGCCTTTGGAACTGCAACAGAAGGTGTCTATCTCCGGACTAGATCAGATGGAAAGCTCTTTAATCTCACTAGATTGAGAGCGAAGACCAAAGTCCAACTGAAATGCATGCGGGACTTCCTCTTTGCTGATGATGCAGCCATTGTTGCCCACTCTGCTGAAGACCTCCAACAACTCATAAATCATTTTAGCAAGGCCTGCCAAGACTTTGGACTAACTATCAGCCTGAAGAAAACACAAGTCATGTGCCAGGGCGTGGACTCACCTCCCTCTATTACTATCTCCATGCAAGAACTGGAGGTTGTTCATGAATTTGTGTACCTTGGCTCAACAATTTCTGACACTCTCTCCCTAGATGTCGAGCTGGATAAACGCATTGGGAAAGCAGCTACCATGTTCTCTAGACTCACAAAGAGAGTATGGCTTAATAAGAAGTTGACGGCATACACCAAAATACAGGTCTATAGAGCCTGTGTCCTGAGCACACTCCTATACTGCAGCGAGTCCTGGACCCTTTGTGCACGGCAGGAGAGAAAGCTGAACACCTTCCATATGCGTTGTCTCCGGCGCATTTTTGGTATCACCTGGCAGGACAAAGTTCCAAATAGAGTAGTCCTAGAACGAGCTGGAATTTTCAGCATGTATACAATATTGAAACAGCGCCGTCTACGTTGGCTTGGGCACGTCGTGAGAATGGCTGATGGCCGGATTCCAAAAGATCTCCTGTATGGAGAATTAGTGAAGGGAAGCCGCCCCCGAGGGAGACCACAGCTGCGTTACAAGGACATCTGCAAGCGGGATCTGAAGGCCTTAGGAATGGACCTCAACAGATGGGAAACCTTGACGTCTGAGCGTTCAGCCTGGAGGCAGGCGGTGCATCATGGCCTCTCCCAATTTGAAGAGACACTTGTACAGCAGACCGAGGCAAAGAGGCAGTCCCGAAACAAGCAAAACCAGGGAGCTGGACAGGGGACAGATTGGATTTGTCTCCAGTGTGGAAGGGATTGTCACTCTCGAATTGGCCTTCTCAGCCACACAAGACACTGTTCCAAGACCTCCACACAGAGCACGATACCATAGTCTCTCGAGACTGAAGGATGCCTACACAACTACACGATCCTGTTACTCCATTCCCAGCTATCTTAGAAATGTAATTATGAGAAGCTTGGTGACATCATCATCAGCTACCAAAAATTGCATTATTAGAACTTGTCTGCTGTAAACTAATTCTGGACCATTGAATTTGTCTTTGAAACAATAAGCTGTTGTTTTTTCTTTTGTTTGATGCCTAGGTTGTCACTGCAAACATGCCAATTGCCGATGACAGTGAGCTGCAGAAATATTCAAAGGTATTGGATCTTTCTTTTCCCTTTCCCTTTCAGCAAAGTGTTAGAACATTCATATCCATGAAGCTACAAACCAGTTTCATGGATATAAATGTTTTTGAAACTGGGGGCAAGTTCCACATTTGTTCATCCTGGGCATTAATTCATTCAAAAAACTTGGACTGAAATCTTGTGTTTGTTCTACTTGTCCAAAGGTCCATGCAGTTGCATTTTTTTTAAAAAAAAAATCTTGTGCAAAGAACTCTTATGTCAAAAGACACCTACTGCCTTCTTGTGCAAATGTAAAGCCCTCTTCACTTCAATGGAGTGATCTCCAGCTTGGCAAGCTGGAGGTCCTGTAGAGTTTATATTGGAGGAGGGTTGTGCTGCACTATCCCAAACAGGATCCTGGCCTCTACCCTTCATTTTTTTCATAAAGTATTGCCTTAAATGGCTGGATTACATGACAAGTAAATGCCTTGTTGCTTTTAAAAGGCTTGATGAATGCTCCTGCCCTCGGCTATTCCTTTTCATGGAATTGAGGTGTTGTTGTTTTGTTTTTGTATTTTGTTTTCCTTTTTTAAAGAATCTTTCACCTTTACTGCCAGCTAGAAGCAGTCGCGATTGACTACTTAGCTATGAGTCACAACCTCTTCGCTTGTTCCTTAATCTGGCACAAGTGGCTAAACTAACCAGGAAAGAAAGGTTTACTGTGTCATCCTGACTGAGGTTCTAGGCTTGTTATGGCTGCTACAAACCAGTGTTTGTTCTTCACTTATGGTTCTCAGTTTGTTTGAAAGAAACAGTTTCCCTGTCCTTGTCAAATGAGGATATTAAAATGCAACACCATTATTAAGCTGGAATAATATTTGGTTGATTCAGTTTGTGAAATGCTCTATTGTCCAGAGAAAATGTAATTCAAAAAAATTCCCATTTGATTGCTTGATTTTTCTGACTTGTTTTCAACAGCTGCTTCCTATTCACACGTTGAGGTTAGGGGTTGAGCTGGATACATATGAGGGACATCATTACATATCTTCAATTGCAACTGATGGCCCGCTTGCTAAACTTGGTCTACTGCAGTTGGAGGACGAGCTTTTAGAGGTACTGTTCATATTGCATATAAAGTAACAGCAATGCTACTTGTCCTGCAGTGTCCTAATGTTTTATTGGCAGAAATCCTGTTCATGCATCTGTGTTATGTAAGGCTCATGACATCATCAGGTGTGGCAAATTTTCAGAAGTAAAAAAAAATCCCTATCTTCCCCAAATACCATAAATTTCTTCACCTGATTTTTCTCACATTTACAGGGGGAAAAAACAGTTCCTGCTAATGTAACAAGGATCCTAGCTATCAAGTGTGCTTCAGATGCATCCGCTTGTTCCTGAGAGTTTGTCTCCCCAATATTCTGCAAGAAATCAATAGTTTAATTTTAATCTTTCATACACGTGGAACTGGATTACAACCCCTTTCTAAAAATAAAAGATTGGCAGACTTGAAGGTTTCCTTGGCTTGTGGATTTGCTTATGATGTTGTAACATAGGCAGAGACTCACTGAAGAATGGCTATTGAGAATCAGTCTTACTCCAGCTGCCTTTGGTTCAATTGCTAACTTAGTTCTTTACTGTTGCTTGTACAAGACTGTCAATGCTTATATAATAGCGCCTGCCACTGTAGCTTTTATGGACACGAAAACTGTTGCATTAGAAGGCCAATTAGTCACATGCAGTTTGCTTGGCACTAATTTGTACTACAGAGGTTCCCCCGAACAATGTGATATTAGTATGCAATAACTATTATTTTAAACTGCAATCCATTTAGTATATAGGGGCTTTCTACATTCTTTCAGGAAAAACTGATACGCAATGTGGAAAGAGCTGATGTAGAAATAATCACAGTGAGGAAGAACATTAATATCATATAACAATTATGGTCATTTAACATATTATTTTACAAGAGGACAAAGTTGCACAACATTTATATATGCTAATTTATATGTATAGAAGCAAATGTGATCAGAAGACTATGCTTGCTTGTTCTGTTGTCAAGATGGTATTTACTGGTAATAGAACTAAAGGCTTGTGTTGGTGGGTTGTTGTTGTTTGGTCAAACCAGAGTTGGAAGGGACAGCCTTTCAAATATGGGATAACTTATTATATTCTTTAAGGCGCCTTGAAAATATTTGAAAATTACATTTTAGATTTATGGCTAACACTTGGCCATAACCACTCCTCGTTTTTCACTGGAATCCTCAATTAAATACTTTTAATGTATATTTTTGGGGAGACACGTGTCCTTCCATTGGAATAGGCCAAAGTAAACAGAAAAGTATATGTCTTTTGGAAGCCAGGCAATTGCCTTTCAGTAAATGAATGAGTGTTTTCTTTTCTCTGTCTAGGTAAATGGTGTTCAGCTCTATGGAAAATCCCGCCGTGAGGCAGTTTCTTTTCTTAAGGAAGTGCCACCTCCATTTACCCTTGTTTGTTGTCGGCATCCGTTTGATGATGGCTCAGAGTCTTTTGTTGATGAACCTTCAGGCACTATCACCTGCTCTCCAGAACCAAAGGTAAAAAAAAAGGATAAAGATTCCCATGGGTAAATTTCAGCTTCTCAAAGATGGTAGGTTTTGCTCTTGCATTTAGCAAGAGCTCTTGCTCTTATTTTGCAGTTCAATTTAATGGTAAATTATAGCTGTGGATGATAATCACAATTAGTATAAATAGTGGAAATGGGGTAAAAAAGAATTGGCTGGGAAAGCAAATGCAGGCAAGCCAGTTCTTTGTTTGTCAAGGAGAATCAGACAGTTTCTGGTCAAAAAAACCCTGAAAAATAAGAAAAGTGATAAATTCTATAGCTCACTTGTTCCACAGTAATCTCTCTGAAAGAAATTCTAGAGTGGGTCAATCTGTGGCTTTTGATCTCTTCCATTTTCCTTTAAATACATAGTAGATCTTCTTGTGGCATTCCTTTCCCAAGGAGAACCTTGTTATCTGAAGTAAAAATGGAGTGACTGTGTGTGGGCCTCGGGGCCCTTGCCACTCCTCCTAATGGCCCCTGAAGGCACAGCCACACAAACATGCTTATACAAATGGTGAGGGTGGGATGGGGAAATTGAAAAGCCATCCTGCCTTAAAACAAACTGTGCGCCTCACTATTGCACCTTGTTTTAGTCCCAAACATGCACACATAAGGTTTGTAAAACCAAAGTCCAGTTGCCTTTTGGGGCGTGTAAGGGGCAGCTCTGTCTGAGTCCAGAGATCTGGAAACTGGCTTCTTGCCTACCGCTACTCAAGGGATAGACAAGTTAGAGCTCTTCTGTAAGGACTGGAAGGAATGAATGAGTGATTTTTCTAATTTTTATTTTATTCTTATTCTTATTCTTATTTTTTTACTTTGGGTAGCAGTCTCACCTGAAAGTAAGTGAAGGAATCCATCAGGAGGCCTTTTCTGATTATTCGGGTGGTTGCCCTTGGAAGAGAAAAAGACATGTCCTTGTGTATGCACTCAAACTTTTTGTGCATTGACATAGGTTTTATTTGCCTCCAGCGTATTATTCTATCAGGAAAAAGAGGATGTTTCATGTAGTCTTATTTACGTAGTGCAGAAATGACAGGAGTCACCTCCCTTCTTTTTAAGTGAGCAGCATTCACTTAAACTTGGTAATTTCTGAAACTCAAGCTCTGCTTCTTCATATTTTGTAAAACGGGTATGGGCTTCTGCACCAATGTGACACCAATATTTTAGCAAAATGTACTTTCAGAGATATTTCATGTTTGTGATTTTACTACTTTTACTGTAATTGGAAACTCCTGGTGCCTTATCTAGGAAGGTGGCTAGAAACATCATTGTACTAATGATACAAGGTATGTAAATCAGGGGGTCGACATGCTGACGGTGTACATCCCATTCATCATTCCTTAGTTTAATAAGGAAGCAAAAGCTTTGAATTATACCCAGTCACAGAACCTCCATTAGCTGATTGCTTCCATCTTGGGAACAAAGGACCTGATGCAAACAGAAAGATTGTAATTTTAACTATTAACATTTCTAAAGGTCCCAGATTCTGGCTTTCAGTGTTTCCACAATAAACATTTGCTCCTGGGGCTCCTTGTTCCATTAATATGTATCTTCTTGATATATGAGCATCCTGCTTTGATTATATAGAAGCAAATATCCCATTCAACTGACAGTGCAGTGCACAGTTACTTTATATATGTTTATGTATGATCATTTAGAGGGATTTTTAAATAAACTGTATATATGGATAGTTTCCACGGAGAATACTTAATACACATTCATTTTTGTGAATGTCTCTAAATATTACTTCCAGGTCTATGCTATTAAAATACCAACACTACTGTTTTTTTGGGCCTGCTCAAGGTAGTTTGCTGCCTGAGGTGAAGCAGAGTATGTTACCCTCAACTTACTGAGTGCACAGGGCATAATACCTCATGACTGATATGTTATTTTGGCATGTGAGGTGGAAAATCTCAGAAGGATACCTGCCAATCACAGAGTAAATAACCATTTCTTGACTTTAATGTGATACAAAATCTACTGTCTGAGGAGGGTGCTTCCTGGCATGGCTAACCCTGTGAGATTTCTTCTCCTCTCAAATCCATGTGCAAATGGTAGACCAGACCCCAAAACACTGTTCCCTACACATTTTTAAAAATAGTTTGATGTTGTTTTTATTTATTGAAACAAGGTAATATATGCCAAAATCCTGTTGTTCGGCTACACTGGCAGAAGTGCAGTGCTATAAATAGCAATGGTGAATTGCTGCTTGTTAACAAGACACCATTTGTATCCATTGCCACATTTGAGTCACAAGTTAGTGCACTTCAAGGGGCTAGTGACTGAAATTTACACCATTGCACGTAGAAGAGCCATAAACTATATATCCCATCTTAATTCCAGAAAACAGAATAAGACATCTTCAATATTTTCCAAACAGCAGAAATAATTGGAAAAGACCTATTTAGAGCCATCCTGAGTAAAAGTATTTATGATTTATCTAAATCTAGAAAAAGATGAGACCAATCTGATAATTTTAGAAGGGAATTTCAAAATCAGGGTCCTGCATGAGAAAAAGCCGTTTCAATTGAGCATCTCCTGGTGGAGCAACACAATGGCCAAAGTCCTGTGGTTCAGTGTAGTAAATTGCAACTAGTTTTAGGCCCATTGAATGAAAAGAGCAGTTCACTCACCTTACCACTGATTCAATGGGAGTATTCTAGTTGCAACTTACTGTAGTAAGCAACAGGATTTCAGCCTACGTGCAGCTTATTATGGAGATAGTGAATTATTAGAAGGTTCGTATGGAAAGAAGTAGGTTTTCAGTTATCATGGCACAGACCATTTATGATTTAAAAATCAGCACCTGAGTTGTGTCTAGAAACAAAGTGGAACAGGGAAAATCACATGCACAAATATAGTGGTTGGTGTGATATGGTCTATACCAGCCATTCTCAGTGAGAGCATATGACCACCTGGGAGTCCCTGGCATATTTGAAGGGGGCCACAGACTGGAAGCAATTTTTCATACACCGTCTTATAAGGTTCATTATGTGACCTAGCCAATCCCGATTCAGCCTACATTTCTTTCATATTGTGTTTATGGCTGCAGCAAAAAAAAGTTGAGAATGACTGGTCTACACAGTGCACTTAAGTAATATGGCTTCTGCATTATGTGCTTATTGCTGTTTCTAAACAGCCATCAAGAGACCTATACAAGGAGAATTAATCATTGCAACATTATTCACTATGGCCAGATGTCTTCATGAAAGCATAGAGCTGGAACATCAGCTACAGCTGGGCAAAGGTGCTCTTGCCCCTCCCAGAACAATGCTGGAGCCAGAAACATGCTCAATCTGGAGACCTGATCCTTCAGAGGCAATGCTATGCCACCCGGAGTGGTCTTTACCTCCAGTCACAGAGTGATTTGCTTATTAATAAAAACAGCCACAGTTTTCGCTGGACTGAGTCCACATCGAGACAAAGGCTAGGATATGTGCTGATCTTCAAAAAGGGAGAAAAAAGGGCCCAAGAAACAATCAAATAGTTAATTTGTAGTTGCAGTTAGGAAAGATTGTAGAACATATCACTGCACTAGCTGAAATCCAGTAATAAGTTGCAAGTAGAATAGGCCAATTGAATCAGTGGGGATTTGACGAGTCAATCACATGTAAGTTCCATTGGTTCAAGACTACTCTAGTTGCATCTTAAAACTGGATTTCAGCCTGTGATTGTTAGCAGCCAATAAATATTTCTCAGATGCAAGTCATACCTGCTGCAGGGTTTTGAATGTTGGTTAAAACCTCCAGCTGCGCAACAGAAGTGCAGGGACTCACAGAGCAGAAATATCTTCAAGTCTCCTCAGAGTAGGCCACCCCTTCCTATTCTTATCAATGGCCATTTACAGTCTCAATAATTCACTCTGAGACATTGGTAAGAGAAAGAATAAAAGGTTCCATTTACTCACCTTTGAACAGATCAAACAGTATACTGTACAAAACTGACTGCTTACAATAGCAGGTTTTAACAGACTCACAGACTGCTTCCAGCAGACTCCTGCAGACCACATTCTAACTAGATGGGTTTGAACATGTTTGTGATTAATCTGGTGAAATGCTAGGTTACTTATGGATATGTTTGAACTTGCTTATGGAAAATGTGAAATGTCATAGAAATCCTTCCCCTATTATTAACTAACTGTCAGCAGGCTAAAAGAGAGGGGAAAAGACACCTAAACAGAGAAGCACCTAAAAAGAGAAACAAGAGGCAGGGAAGGAACTAGACATGGCATATTTGTATTTGTATCTCTCAGGATACAAATACAAATATTGGCACCACAGGTGCCTGCAGAAACTGGAACCCCTCCCCCCCCGAATCAGCCAGCTCTTCATGTGTCATGTGCCAATTGTGGAAGTAGCACAGCTGGCACTTCCCCACCTCTCTACACAACCGACCCCTCATCAGCTGAGTGAGGAAACTCGTTATCCCACTTTCTTGCTGGAGTGGTTGACTGTGCAGAGAGGTGGGGACATACTAGCTAGGCTACTTCCATCGTTGGAGTGATATGACTGATGATGGCTGTGCACACTGCACAGAGAGCTGTAAGTGGACCAGCTGGTTCTGGGGGGGGGAGTATCTGGTTTCCACAAGCACCTGTGGTGCCAATATTTGTATTTGTATCCCTTGGGATACAAATACAAATATCTCATGTCTAGAAGGAATTAAAGACAGCATACAAGGTTGAAATAATTCCAATGATTTTATATTAATCTTACCTCATAGTCATATGCTTAGTAAATCAAAAGAATACTATTGCGGTAGTCTATATTGAAACCAGTAAGACTTTTGACAAGGTCTGGACAAGCTGATAAAATATAGGATAGATGATGCCACTGTTAGGTAAATTTGCAGCTGTGCTGATGAATCATATCTAAAGAATGCTCACGAATGGGTCCTTATCATGATGTACAAGAAATTTCTCATTGAGAAATGACATGTGGAATCCTGCAGGGATCTGTCCTGTCCATTTTTATACTTAGATGAATAAATAAAGCTGATACCCATCAATTTTGCAGATAAGAGGGAACCGGGAGAGGTATCTAGTATCTCAAAAGATGGAATCACAACTCAAGATGACCTTGAAATATTTGAGAACTAGGTTGAAACAAAGAGGTTATCAACAAGAATGCGTTTACAGCTCTCTATTTTGGCAGAGAAAATCAGATTCTATTTCCTGTTCATTTATTTCTTCCATTTTTATACTGTCTGATTAGTGCAAAGCACTAACAAATAAGCAAGGTAAATACAAATTAAGCAACAGTGAAAGTGAATAATAAACAAAAATGAAAAGATAAGAGCAAACCAGTAAGTAAAACAGTATTAAAACAACACACCAAGAACAGACAGGCAGGACAATTTTGACAGTTATATTAAATGATACCACTAAAAGCTTCTTTAAAAAGCACTGTTTAAGTAGCCTCTTGAAGACGGGGGGGGGGGGGAGAGATGAACAAATAGAGGATGGGTGACACTGCCTTGGCAGTACTGTATTGTGCATGAAAAGAACCTAGGGATGTTCACAAGCTGAAAATGATTCACCAGCATGATTTTGTAGGTGGGTGGGAGGTTAATGCAATTGTATGCCACATCAGCATAAGTATAGTACCCAGATCAAGGGAAGCAATAGTATCAATCTTTTCTGCATTGGCAAGACTTCATCTGAAATATTGGCTGAAATCCTGTTGCGCGGTTATGCAAGTGCTATAATGCTTGGAAGCAAATTGGAGTAAGTTAAGAAATCTCAATAGACTTAATCTGTTGCATAACAAATTGTACAACTTGGCATGAAACAGGTAAGGTATATGAAGATTTCTTTTAAAACTTTCAACAAGTCACCTTTAAATGATACACTGTGCAATGGGATTTCAGCAATTGCACCCAATTCTGGGCATCACAGTTTAAAAGGGATAGTCTAGAAACCCATGTCTATGAGAAAGAGTTGAGGGAGTTGATTGACGGCTGTGTTAGACTGGAGAAGAGAGGAGGAGGAGGAAGCCGCCTAGAGTGGTCGTAATTGACCAGATAGGCGGGATATATATAAATAAATAAATAAATAAATAAATAAATAAATAAATATTTTCCATCATCCATCACCATAATCATCATGCTTATCTTAGAACTGCAGAGTTGAAAGGGACCCTATGGATCATCAAGTCTGTCAGAGAGGCACAGCGGGGAATCGAACTCCCAGCCTCTGGCTCCACATCCAGATACTTAAACCACCGAGCTAAACTCAGAAGTGATGTGATAGCAATCTTCAATATTTGAAGTTTTCTCACATAGAAGATGGAGGAAGCTTGTATTTTTGTGGTTCCGGAAGGTAGGAACCAAGGCAGTGGATTCCATTTACAAGACAGGAGATAACTGGTTCAACATTAGAAAGAATGTCTGATGGTAAGACATTGGGAGGCAATAGACTTTCCTCCATTAGAGATTTTTAAATACAGGGCATTTTTCTGGACATTTCTCAGAAATGCTTTAGCTGTATATTTCTGCATTGGCAAGGATGCTGGAGTAATTAATCTTGGAAATCCCTTGAAATCTGTGATGTGATACAAAAATTTAAAAAGAAGAAGAAGGACTTGAAATAGACAAAGTCCCCAGTAATACAATGCAAATATGTGTAAGGTACAAAACTGATAATGGATTAGATGCCAAGAACCAAGTGATAGGGGTTCATCTGGCAACATGAGTTTACAGCTGGTGCTTATTCACCCTAAGAATGACTTGGGGGGCAGTTTAAGAGAACTGTTGGAATGATGTAAATACACAGCAAAGGGCTGAAGAAGGAATTGATTGAAATCAGGAATTTTCACAAACATGCTCACCTGTTGTAAAAAGTTCCATTGGAATCAGTTCAGCACACTGTCAGATTGTTTCAGCAAATCAACTCAAGTTTGGGTTTTGTGTGTGTGTGTTTTTTTTTTGGGCTCCTTCACACTTGTGGAATACTATAATACTGTTTGGGCAACATTTTGGATTCTTTCTGCTGTCATTTTTGTGTGTGGTCTCCTTCATCTTTCCTTTGATATACCTTCTTCGACACAAACCTGACCTATTTTGCTACCTGTGAAATTGATTTATGCATTGCAAATACTTGCACATGAGCTTTGCTGTTTTGAGCTGCATAAGAAGAAAATCACCAAACCTTGTCAGTCTCTTTGGACCATGTATATGTGAAGCCACTTACATATGAACTGGGGTTTTTTTTTGGTTTTTTTTGTTGTTGTTGTTTGTTTTTTGTCACTGAGTGGCCTGAACCCTCTTCATATACATTTTGAATGATTTAGTCCTGTAACTGTGGTTGTTGAGAATCTTAATTGTGCAACTGGGTGCATTGCTAGGCACATGACTGAGTTGTGTCCCAGCATCTCGTTAATCAGCCACAAACAGCCACAGGAAGTTGTGCAGACCTGGCCTGAACACCAGCAGGATTCTAGCTGATGTTTTCAAATTTTCTAGTGCAGATAGTCATAACTTTGCCATTCAAGACTCAAGTGGTCTAATATTTATGATCTTTCCTTTGAAATATGGTATGATGGTATAAATGATCTCTTTATGGTCTTGTGTTTCTTTTTTTATTTGTATGGGATATTGGCCTGTTCAGAGCACAGCCCTTTAAAGATGGTGTCTAAGATAGTGAGGGAAAATAGATACTGGTTATCATGTTAAATTTCTTTCCCTTATAGTTTCTACTACAATTTATCACATGACCCATCTACTCTTAAAGCTTCTCTTCTCCTGTATACATTGCTTGTCATGAGGCATTCTCATTCCCTTTATGTCAGTGCTGGCCTGTGGAGGTGATAAGGTTGCAATAATTCATGATAATATCACTTTCCCTTTCCATCATGTCAACAGTGTTGGAAAAGCACACAGTAGCCAAAACCTTCTTCCATAAGTTATATGGTGTATTGCTGATTATGTTATCAACTGTAGCAATTTTCCAGAAATAAACTTTTTAATCTCCTCCTAAAGGTCCTGAAGCTTACATGGAATCCATTTTGATGTCAGAAAGCCATTAGGGGTTTGGAGGGAAGGTCTTCAATTCCTGAAAACAATTGCTAACAAAAGTCATCTGGGTGGTGATTTTTGGTAATTAAAGACTCTCCCCTCCATCCCATGGCATTCCAGTGGCTTCCTGACAATGAAAGGGATTCCACAGGAACCTCAGGACCTTGTGAGGTGGGATCAAAAAAATTGCAATGGTTGATGACATCATCAGCCTTATGGAGCATAACTTAAGAGAAAAGGATTTCAGACAGTGTGTCCAACACATCATGAAGCCCGGACCTGGCTCTGGGATCTTGAGCAATATGATCAAAATTGGTTATAGTTTTCATGTTGTTTTACTGACATGTCATCTTGATGGTGTGCACAGTCAGTGTCAAGGGAAGAGAATAAAAGTATTTGGCAAAGTGCAGGTACACTCAGTTTGTAGCAAGATCTAACTTTGGTGCAGTGAGACCAAAGCTAGAAAACAGCTAGGCGGACCATTTGTGAAGATTCTCAGTCATCCAGGTGTGGTTATCTGGAAGTTGAGTCATGGCAGGTGGATTTCTTTCTTGTTAGGTTGAAACCTTTTGCTACTCATCCAAGCACTTCTTCATTCTGAGGAGGGTTGGTAGAAGATCCCTGATATATCTTCCATTTTCACTTCCCCCTGGTCTGAATAGGCTCATTACAAGGACAAAGGACTGGGGGTGAGGGATAATTATGCAGTCTTCCTCCACCCACTGTCATGGGTTGTTGATGGTTGTTAACAGCGGTCTTTCTTGTGTGTGTCCCTAATCCTTCTGGGGAATAATGAAAGGGCAGCATGAGAAATAGGAGACAGATTGTATCTAAGGCTTCCACATCTATTGAGTGAGGGATTTTCTATATGCACATGTACGTTTGAACCTCCTTGACCTCTCTCAAATCATCTATCTTCTCAGTCTAAAATGAATACATCTTGGTCCCATGAAGACTTGGATGTTAATGACTCTTGTTTTAACTTAAAACGAACAAAAACCCTATACTTAATGTTATGCTGCTATTTAAATTTCAAGCAAAGCGACCTCTTCACTTTACATGTATTCAGTGGATCTAGCAATTAAAAACAGCATGATTACTTTATTCTTCAGGTCAGACCCAAAACTCCAGAGGATGCACAGGAGGATGAAGATGCAGACCTAGCAGTATGGTCTTCTGAAGTCAAAGTTGTTAAACTTACAAAAAATTCACAAACTGGCCTAGGATTCAGTATTTTGGACTATCAGGTATGTTTTACATTCATAATCAGCTGCCTCAGATCTGAATGGTATGGGCTCCCTTCCCTTCTTCCTTCCTCTGGTTTGTATCTTGTTTTGGTACTTAAGGTACTTAAAAAAAGTAAAATACAAATTTAAAAAAAGTCTTGATTAAAACCTTACTTAGGAATGAATTAGTTAAAACACAATTAAAATTATGTCTTAGAACTCTCTATACAACTTGTAGACATTATATTTCCATTTTGGAAAACAATAAGATAAATTAAACCTGAGACCAAAAAACTTACGGTATGTGACTTGCAGGCACTTATACATGGCTCCATTCCATTTTTAATATGCTTCCAAAAAACAAAATTGTTTTTTTAACCATATTTTGTAAAGGAGAAGGAACAGAACTGTTAAAAATTTATTGTACTTTACTGTTTAAATGTTATTGTGCATGCATGCTACACCAATTTCCTGTTTTCAGTACATTTTTAGAACTGGTTACCCTGATTCTTAGAATCTACAGGATCCCTTGGTCTGATTCATAGGAAAGTCATTGAGGGGAAACCATTTATGTTGCCTTGCGTTAACTGGAGAAGAAAATGAGCTGTACATGTCATCAATAAAAACTAATAGATGTATATGAGGGAGTAAGACCAGTGAATGTAGTAAGACATATTCATAAGTAACTCTGCACTGTTTTTATTTTATTAATTTTTTCTAATCTAGTCAACACTCTATCATATTTGAGGAGTCAACGAGCAGCACACACCAAAGTGACATATGATTTTTTCCTGCCAATCTTTGGGTGTTTTTTTTCCTCACGAGTGTAACTATTAACATAACTCAACATGCTAAAAATTTCATCATCTAACATTAATCTCAACAGATTAGATTTCTGAGCACAGTAACAGATTGCAACATTTCAATCTTTTCTACTGATGTTCCAGAGTTTAGAGTACACACACTGGAATAAATGGAACTCATAAATTGTGACCGGGGTTCTAAACCTTAAAGCAGTCTCTCTTCTAGAAATCCCCAATAAAGAATATGTCAGTGATGACATAAAGTGGGCACGTAATCTCTCTAAGTGGTAAATTCTGTCAGTCTAAATTTTTAAAATGTGTGATTTATCAATGTTATACTCAATCAATTTTTAACCATCAGGGATAGAAAATAGCATGATATGCTCTCAATAGCTCCATCCAGGTGTTACTAACTGTGTTTGGAGTCCTCTCTCTTGTTTGGATTCTGTTTTTTGTGAGCTGGGACTCTGATTTTCCAGGCCTCTGGCTCACATGGAGGGAGCCCCTTCGTGTAGAATTCTGCCCTCTTCAGATGTCTAGCTTTCTGTGGAGGGAAAGTGATTACTGAAGGACTAGCACATTGACCTCTTCATGTGTTTAAACATATATCAGGCAAAAATGAAAGAAAAATAAAGAAAACAAAAACATTGTGACATCTTAAAGACAAATTACTATATTTTAATGTGAGTTTTTGTAGACATGTCCACTTTGCCTACTATGCTACCTAGCACAAACTAACACAACTAAATTTTCTAAAACACTTCGTGATTTAACTGATAAAGGATGCTGCTGTTTGTTAAGGTAATACTCTAAAAGGCCACCAGTAGCTATTTGCTGTGGTATTGTTCTCAACAGGTGGCACACATACCAGTAGTTCAGTGGTTCCCGATCTTGGATAACCCAGGTGTTCTTGGACTACAACTCCCAGAAGTCTTTACCACTAGTTGTGGTGGCCAGGAGTTCTGGTAGCTGCAGTCCAAGAACGCTTGGGTTACCTAAGGTGTTCCAGCATGGAACATTAACCACTGCACTAGTTGAGCACAATAGTCCAAGTGAATTGCAAGGTTTTTAAAACATGTACCTGTAATTATGGAATTCTCATTATGTTTAAGTTTATATTTGTATATATTATATGAAACATTAATCCCAGTAATAAGAGTACTGCATTTATTATTTATTTTTATTTTTATTTTTATTTATTATTTATTTATGTTTTATAGTTACTCTAGCAGTAAGATTTGCACTTAGCACTATTACTACATTTTCAGCTACCAGTAGGATTATTATTTGTGTCTATAGGCTGGCAACAATACTGGTGCAATTTTTATGTCATTAAAACTGAACTGTAAGTAATATAACAAGAAAAGCCCTGTAAACATGCAAAGGTACTCCATGAAGAAGGAAAAAAGGATTTTAGAGTCACTTAAGCAATCTGAAAGAGTTATTGGAAGGAAGTAACAGGCAAAAGGTTGAGACCTGTCACTCAGATGGATGCAGCTGAGGTCTATCAAGACCCCGCAGGTCAATAAAACAAAGGTGTTCCATGCTTTAAATATCAGAACATATGGAAACTAATGGTACTGTTACAGATGAGGATCTGAATTGGGGACAGATTAAGCAAAAATAGTCATATATTTCTTGATACATTTTGTGCTAATGGTGTTAGATTTTGAAGTACAGTACCTGCCTACTGTCCTTTGCGGAGAGCAATAATATGCAGATACATTTTGATTTTCTTGTATGATAATAATTAACGGAGGGTTTACTAACAGTAGTTGTTTACTGACCAATGCAAATATGATGGCAAGGTTGGGATGCAGTTAAATTTAAATTATCTGAAATGCACTGTAAGTTGTGTAATTGTAGATCTTCCATCATTTTAAGGTATTGGTTTTATAAAGTCCGGTTTGTCCTTTGTAGATTTTTGTGGACCATAGATATTAATGAGGTATATTCTGTCACAGAAACTGATTTGACAGGATGCTTGAAAAAACAAAACAAATTAAATTACTTGACCAGACTATTGCAGAATATGTGATGCAATGAGCTGACCAATAGGGAATCGAATTATTAGCCCATACACCATCATCATACATCCTTACCTTGAAGAAATCATAAGGAATGATTTTGAATTTCTTTCTCAACTCCATTGATCTGAGCACAAATTTGCCCAAAATACGTTGTAGGCACATATCTTACAGAATGTTTGTATGGCTTTTCTCACAGAATCACTGTGGGGTTTTTGTTTTGTTTTGTTTTGTTTTTTGCAGGCACTTACAGTTTTTTTCTCATATTGGGTCATATATGAGCTGCCTTGGGCCTTGTAGTTAAGTGAGTAATTGAGTAAATAAGTAAATAAATAAGCAAGCAAGCAAGTGCCTCATGCAAAATCTTTTTCATTACATCTCCTCTAAGGGGAGCAGGGAATTAACCCCATAGTCCTTCTCTCCAACTTCTATCCAGTGTTGCTTCCACACAAGAATTCTTATTTGAAGGCAGTAGAATGTCCAGCTTTTCCTGGTCATGAATATGCTGGCTGAAAGTTCATCTTACTCCCTTCTGAAAATTCCTGCAGATTTCTGTTTCTGTATTTTTTGCATTCAAATCAAATTTGTGTGCGAAATAAGTGCAGCAGAAGACTAAACACTGAAGGGCAGATAGTTTAGGCACCTCATTGCAAAGAAAAGCCATTTAAATGTTGGGTATTGGAGATAAATGACAGTTTGGTCCCCACATAAAAAGTGAGCAGTAACAAAATATTTTAAAGTGGAAAAGAATATGTGAAGGTTGTTTAATTATGCCTCTTCCCCAGACCAAGTCCTCATCCTCCTGAGTCCCTGAGTCATGTTATTTAATGCTGGCCGATGGAAGCTAAGGTGAATCCTGTGACTTCCTTAATTTGTCTGTGTTTATGCATGCATATACATACCACAGAATTTGCTGTCCTTTGACATAGAGGAAGCTTTTTCTTTTAGGGAGAATCTTTAAGCAACACAAGATAGAAGTAACTCATTTGTGAACAAAGGATGGAGAGAAGATGATCTGGTGGTATACTGGGAGAGGCCAACATAAACAGCCATTATGTAGCACTGCTGGAAGCCTCAGTAGCAATATGACTGAACAGAGCTGAACACATGGTAACCAACAGTCTGAAAAGGAAGTGCTCCTACTGTCTCACTGTGCCTTCAGGGTTACTAAAATTGGAGACTGAGGTGGCGATGCTGGAGTACTCATCCTCCTTACAGATTTACTGTACACATACACTAATGGTTGAATGGGGTGTTTGAAGTATTATTTTCTGTTGGTTTCTTTTGGGTCTTAGTAGTTTCAGGATTGCTTTCATTTTGTTTTTAGAAATTAAACAGGCGTTTTTCAATTTTGTGGTGTTTCGTCTCCTTGGGACCTTCTTTAGAAGGTGGGATACAAAAGTAGCCTGGCTTGCTACACTAGCTTTCGACAGCTTTGGATTGGTTTGCTGGGTTTGTTTGCCTTGGAGAAAGAGGTAGAAACACTGTGCACACTGGCCTTTAGTATCAGGCAAGTTTAGACTGAGGGAAGATGACTAAAAAGAAGTTACCTAAATGCAAAGGGTGGCCTGTATGTTTTGCTTCTAAAGCTTACTGGAAAAAATAGCCACTCTTTCCAGAAGCCTTTGCAATATATCATAATATATTAAAGTGAGTAAATGGCATCCATTGTGACATTTGTATGGCTGATAACTTAATTTAAAAGTTTTACACTGTGTGAGATAATTAATGAGCTCTAATATCTCTTTGCTGTAATTACATAATAAATCACACACAGTAAAACTCACTTTTTGCAAAGTTGGACAGAGGTTTATTGCTGGGAGAACAAAGGCCATATCTGAGGCTTTCTGTATTTCTGGAATTCTTAACCGTTCCTCACTTGTCTGTCTCTTCCAGTATTCTGTTCCTAACAATGAGAAATACCAGATGCTTTTGGAAGGTGAAGAGACTCCTAAAATGGATGGTTAGGGAATAATTTGTCTGTAAGCTTCAGCTTTACAGGGGCATGTCAGGAGGGGGGAAAAAGTCTAAAAATATATGCATCCAGCACAAACTTCTGAAATGTTTTCTTTTTTAATTTATTTATTTAAGATGTCATTTTAGCTTCTGTACAGTTTGGCTATCATGCAAAGGGTAGCAAAATCTTGTCTGTATGCCCTTCAACATTTCACACAGCTGGAATACGGATGTGCTTGTAAAAGGGTCTGTTCTCACATTACAGTTTGAACTCTGCACCCTCCCCCTTGCACATTGCTGATGGCTTTTCCTTTGGCTGGGTGCATTCATTTTCTCTGAAGACCTCTTGATTTTAACTGCCAAGAGAGGAGGAATAGCTCTTTTGGCTGAAGAAATAATTCAAAATCAAAATTGTCTTAGAATGTATTAGCAACAGTTCAAAATATAGCTCAGCAGCTGGAGTGTGTAAAGTAGCTGGCTACATGCTGCATGGCTCCTTTGTGTTTGCATATGTACAGTTTTCCTGTGTTAGTTCTGGGGAACATATGGTGCTCAGAATGTTGTTGGATCCATCAGACCTCTCTAGTCTGGCCAGAGGTGGAAGATAATGGGAACTGTTGTTCATGAACATCTGAAGGGCCACAGGTCTCCTCACCCCTGGTCAACATACAGTATTACCATATTATAAAACATAACTGCATGCTATTTAACACTGAGAAACATAGGAAGCTAACTTACACTGAATCAGACCCATGGTCTTCTACCCTAGCTATTGTCAGTGTTGACTGGAAGAAGCTTTTTCAGTGTTTTGGGCAGGGTAATTCTAGGAGCTGAAATTCTGATCTTTCGCATGCCAAGTATCTGTTCAGCCACCAGGCTATTACTTCTTCCCTGAGCTGTCACCTTGTAGAAACCTTGGGAAGGGGCACGAAAAGAAATATTTTGTAGTTACTCTATTTCTTTGTAAGACAAAGGTGTCATTGAGTGATAAATATGAGTGACCTTATTAAAGAGAGGAAACAGAAAATTAAAATGTATGTATGCATGCATTTTCTCTCTCTCTCTCTTTCACACACACACACACACACTCACACACACACACTCACACACACACTTTCCATTAGTGGCAAGGTACTATGGTTAGTTACAAAAAATATCATACAAAACCACTAAAAACAATTAGCAAGTCACCATTAAAGAACAGTGATGTGGACCAATCATCCAGAAACCAAAGCAGATGAAAAAAAAGAAGTGGGCAGTCAGCTAGAGTCGGTATGAAAAGCCTCCCTGAACAGCCACACCTTTAGTTGTCTCCTAAATATCAGTTGGGGGGGGTGTGGAAGCTCCTCCAGAAGCTGGTTCCACAATGTTGGAGCCACCGTGAAGAAGGCCCTATCTCTGGTAGAAGTCTTACGAGCCTCCCTCGGGGTAGCAACCCAGAGGAGCCTCACCGGAGAGGATCTTGTGTGTCAGGCGGTTGACATCTGCTGACAACTAACGTTGGCCCAAACCATGAAGGGCTTTATATGTGAGTGTCAGAAACTTGACCCTAATCTGGGACACAGCAGGCAACTAGTGAAGGTGAGCCAGAACTGGAGTGATACAGTCAAATTTGTTCACACTAACTAACAGTCTGGCTGCCATCTTCTGGACCTGCTGAAGACTCTGGATCAGGCCCAAGGGAAGCCCCACATAGAGAGCATTGCAGTAGTTGATCTGGGAGATGACTGGAACATTTAAGTGTTCTTAATAAACAAGGGTGTTGGAACATAGATGCATGCCTCTGTGTGTGTGTTTTCCTTTGTTTCAGACCATTTGTCAGGATTCTGTTTTTCTCCATCAGTACTGAACCAATAACTGATGACTAACAGTCTTGTGGTGTTGCAAGATGCAATGCAAACCTGTGTCTGCTAGGCTCCTCTGTGTCTGTTGCTGGTAATTAAACATGGGATGGTGTTAGATCTAATATACTGGCCAAATTCTAAATTGCGTAATATACTCCAAATCCCTTATATGTTCCCTTCTATTCTATTTGGATGAGTTGCTCACCTCCTAACTGACTTTTATGTAGTGTTGCTGGCGCATTCAGGGATGACTTCATTTTACTTGCTCTGTAGACTTGTTTTTTCATATGAAGTCCATAAAGAGTTTTGGGCAGAAAGTGCGGCAGAAACCTATGTTCCCTGCCAACAAGTATGCAAATATTTTGCTTTTCAGTGATTTCTGTAAAAATCAATTATCTAGTGTGCTTTCATATATTTCCCAAAATGGGAGTGTATGAAAGAAAATAAGTTGCAAAGGGCAAGCAAGCAAACAACAAAAACTCTGAAAAGAGTGATCTTGGCAAGTAAGACATGAACAAAGTTGAAATGAAGTTATAGAATAGCAAAAATAAATGTGTTTGAGGTTGTTTTTAATAACATCAAACAGATAATGTCTGTATGTCTTGTGATGTCTATCTACAGGAATGTAATATGGAGTGACAGATGTGTGTACTAAGTTTTCATTTGTTTCCTCCACAAAATTCTAATGATTTTCTTTTGTCTACCATTTTTCTAGCTTTCTCATTGTCTTTAAATTTCCACTTGCTCAAATGCTTTAAAAAGTTACTATCCCTCACATATAGAAAACAACCCTAGAGGTTTATCCATATGCACTTAGGTATAGACCTGAGAATAAAGCCAAATACAGCATCAGATCATGCTGGACTAGATATTTCCAGTCAAAATTGTCCATATAATGTGGCATTGCTCACATCATGGCACTAAAGTACTAGTAATCCAAACTAGTATTTCTTTTTGCCTATGATGCTGTCAGTTTCTTTTTTATTTCGTCTAATGCACCCTCAGATTTCCAGTGTGGTGTACTGGATAGAGTGATGGACTCTGGAGAACAGGGTCTGAATCCCCACTTGGCCATGGAAATTCACTGGGCAGGGGGAATGGAACTGGTAAAATCATTCCTTAAGTATCTCACTTACCATGAAAGCCCTATTAGGATTGCTATCAGTCAGTTCCAACTTAATGGCAAAGAAAACACACAATACACCCTAAACCAAAAGACAATAACATTCCCTCCCTCCCTCCTTCCAGCCAACTTTTCCTAATTTTGTGCCTTAATGGTTTTACGAGGTTCACATTTTTTAAAAAAAATTGCAGTCCACTGATCTTTTGATTTTATAAAATTCTGTGAGGACAGCTGGTCCGTGAGCTGAGCAGGGAATTTCAGCTCCGCTGAAAGAGATCCAGCAAAGGACATGGAATATCACCAAAAGGAGAAGCAGCCTGAGGGGAACACACAGCTTGGACAGAGGAATGGAGCAGCTGGTTAGACAAACCTATTTAAAGGCATGCCTGGAAAAGGTTCAGGTACTGGCTCCAAACGAGGAGACAAATTGAATGGAAAGCTATTTTATTCTTGGAATATATAAAAATAAGCCTTGATGTAGCTTGAGCAGCTAGCTTTTGATCATGATGGCAAGTGAGTAGAATCACATCCACTTTATGAATCTCGTGTCCTAAGTGGTTCATGCTTATCTCAAGAGATAGCTAAGGCACTGTCCTTTTTTCATATATCTTTCAGAAATAGCATGTATTGGTTCCCACAAATGCCTGAGGACAGATCCAAACATTCTGTCTCTGGTGCTGAGAGCTTGTGAAAGTCTTTTTGTGGCTCTTCATGTAGCAATAGTTTGCTTTTATGGTGGCAAGCCACAGAATAAACTGTGGCAACTAGACACCATTATGATCAAATTTCTCCTGCTTTATATTTCATCTTTATTGTGCTGGAACACTTCATGACATGTACGTCATCTCAAACCACACATTTCTACTTTTCCCAGGTGACGGGTGGGGGAAAATGGCTGTTTCTAAAGGAACAAACTGGGGAGATTTCATTGGGCAATGTACATGATTGGCAATTGTTCTTCAGTAGTGATCGAGCACAGTCTACTACTGGATTAAAATAGCACCCAGACATCTGCCATAGGACTACCAACAGTTTCACTGTTGCTGCTTTGTCACAGTTAAACATGATTTCCAAGGTAATTGGGTGCTCTTGGCAAGGATTAGGTTCATATCTCTGTGGAGTTGCTTTAACATAGAACATGTGCCCTCAGACATCCTTAGTTCTTCAGTATGCAGGCTTTTTTCCAGTTAGAAGTTTCTTGATGGAGAGAGTTGGGTAAACGAAGAAAAAAGTATTTCATTTCTATTAGTGAAACTGGATTCTCAGGCCAGAATGTTAAAAAGAAAAAGCAAAGTTGGGGAAGCGGTAGAGTTGGGGCTAGGCACTGATTTTGCTATTCTCCCTACTGCTATTTTTCTTCTTTTTGTTGTTCCTTTCTCTGTATCTTTACTGACATTTTCTGCAACAAAAGTCTTGATTAATGCCAGATGCATAGTAGAGCTTATGAAATTCATTGCTATACTCTTCACTGCAGATCAATAAATACCCATGTTTTATTTTCCAAAGTCTATTTTCCACTACTCCAAAAGCACCTTTCAGTTTAACAAGTTGAATACATTTATACGGTTTAGGGTTGTATCACAGTCACAGTGGTAAATCAACAGTTTTATATTCCCATGCAGAGAGGCTGGATTTTTCTTCATTTAGGGAGCATTCATTCTAAATCTGTATACGCACATGCACACAATGTTCTTCTAAAATGCATCAACCAGAGGCAGCAACTATGTTGACACTGGTCTCTTTTCCATTCCTTTTGTCTTTGGTGGACGTTTTCTCACTGCTCGAGAGGCAGCAGGCAAAATAAATTGTTGTAAATCTGAGCTGTTCTGTGCCATCTTCCATGAAGCCATATTTTGGTGGGCATTGTCAAGAGGTGTTCTAGTGCAGGAACTTTTGCCCTGGCTCCTTTTTAAGCTTTCCTTGGCAGAGGATCAGAACACAAGAATATTAGAAATGCACCCACTGCTTCCAGTCATGATTGCTATACACCTCCAGTAGCATAGGCACTCTGCCTGTCAATTCTAGTTGCTAGGGCATGAAAGTATTCTGCTGTACTCACATCCCAGTGCTGGGTTTCCTATGGCCATATTTTTACTGTATTTTAGTGTAGTATTTGTTTGGCCCTTTTACTATTTGTATCCTTACTGGTTTTAGCTTTAAATAGATTTTAATTGATATAAGACACCCTGGGTACTTTTTAAGGAGAAAGGCGGGATTAAAATATTTTTAAAAATTAATAATCTGGTTGGGCAGTGGGGAATTATAATGCTGGATTGCATTGGTTTTTGGTCTGATTTATCACGGGCAGGGGAAATAGCTTTGGGGTGGCCAGATTTTCACTAAGGTCTATCATAAGCCTTGAAAAATTATTTTTTTTAAACTACGTCTACTAGAACCTCTCAGTTAGCATGGGCAGAGGTCAGGGGGTAGCCTTCCCTAGTTATATGTTTGCACAAGAGTACCTGGGTGAATCTTGAATGTTGAAAATGAAATAAACTGCAGTCCTGTGTGAACATATTTGGGAGTAACCCCCACTAAACTCAGTGTCACTTTCCTTTAAATAAACATCCATCAATTCATTCAGTAGTTTAAACTGAATTAGTGTGTCCTAAGATGTCCTTGTGCCAGTTGTCCTAAAATAAATCATTTGTTTAGAACCATACCACAAACTTTGTTTGTATGCCCAAACAGATACTGGAGAGTATAAACCTTAAGATGGAGTGGCAGGTAGGGTTCAAAATTGCATTGAGACATGTCTCTGGAAGAAAGGGAATGGGTGAGATGGAGGGGCTGTTAGCCAGTACTTTGATCATGAAATGAAAGATGCCTGTAAAATTGCATTCTGTTAACCTAAAAGACCATCCCAGAAGATCAGATAACATGGTTGCTGCTTTTTTGGGAAAGGTTAGTTAAGGTCGGTTGAGGTTTAGGGCAGATCTTATCTTCAGCTTGGTTATTCTATTTAATTCTGAGCTCCAGTAAATGCTGACCGGGCAGAAGCTCAGAGAGGGCCATTAAAAACAAAGTTTTGTTGTTTAGTCATTAAGTTGTGTCCGACTCTTCGTGACCCCATGGACGAGAGCACGCCAGGCCCTCCTGTCTTCCACTGCCTCCCGGAATTTGGTCAGATTCATGTTGGTAGCTTCGATGACACTGTCCAACCAAAGAACAAAGAGGGAGATGTTAACGTGGTTGAGATGTGAAAAAAGTACAAAAATATGTCTGTTTTAAAAACCACACAACCAAACAGGATAAGTCCCCCTTCTCCACCCAATAGCCACAGAATTTGGGGAAACTGTGAAAACTGGTGATTCTGGGAGTTGATGTCTGAAAAGTAACTTTTGTGAGCGGATTGCTCTCCTTATTTATGCTGCCCCCCCAGGGGTTTTAATCCCACAGAATGCAGGACCACTATTTATGTGGTTATTCTTGTCCAAGATGTCAATATTCCAAGCCAGCATGGCCCATTTCAAGTTAAAACAACTCTATTTTTTTTGTCTAGCATGAGGTCTAAGCTATTTTTCTTCCTGTTATGCCAATTGTGATGTAATTGTGTTGGCTTTGTTTTAATGGCTGTGTTTCATGTTTTCAGTTTTTTATGTTTTTATTTTTCATTGGTGTAGTTTGCAATATGACCAAGTTGTGTCCTAAACTTGGACATATATGCTTGATGTGCTGGTAACTCTAGTACAGAACCATAACATGAGAACTGTTTTGTAGAGAGCCAGGCCTAGCATTAGGCAGAGTGAAGCAGCAAATTTTTGGTTAGCATACAAAACTGTGATACAATTAGCTCAGAAAGCAAAAATAAATACAGAAATTTAGCAATAATGCTTAAAATTGCAAAATATGTTATAAGGTAATCAAATGCAAAAGTGATGCGAATTTATTGTTGTCTTTTTACTGCCAAGGAAATGGTGGGAGATATTCTTTTTACTATTATGTGCAAAAAGAATTTCGTCGGCCTTGAGAGTTGTTGACTATACCTTTGTCTAAGGCAGCAAAATATCTTGTGTTGCCCTGGATTTTGACAACATGTTTAAATATGAGCACTGTGAATTTTTAAGCAATTTCAAAATAGCCTCACTTGTATAGTTCCTGTGTGAATGTGTTTTTACAATACTGCTTTTTATATGAAAACCAAGAGGAAGATCACCTAATCTTAGAAAAAGTTTGTGAATACAGGATTGTTATCACCCATATGTTTTGTTTTATAGTATTGCATTTTAAAAAAAGGTTTACTTTAACTACATTGAAGTTTTTGACAGGAACTACAAAATTGAGGAGAAATTCCTTTGTACTGTATTTCTCTAAATTATCCCTTGAAGTAAATGCAAGGCATTCACTTCAGCCTTTTAGTCTCAAGGTGTATTTCTCTTGGCTCCGTATTACAAAATGTGGCATATACAACTTAACACTAACAAAACTATTCTGACGGTAACTGTAAATGGCGCAGACAAATAACAGAAATGTATTTGTTTTGGGGCCCGTTAGCTTTTCTGCTCAGTGTTATTTCTGATGTATTTATATTTGCGTATTTTTGTGGCAGTGGGTATTTTGTGAGTGGCCTCTGCCAACTTTCTTCAGGAAATTTATTTGTCTGAACCGAGAGCATGAGTTGTGCCAAAGCTAATAATCTCTAAAAGCAAATGGCAAGAACTGATTCATCTGCAGGAATTTTCTTATGCATGATTCTTAAAATCTAACACGGTACCTGCTTTCAGTCAAGCTGTGGAGTTACCGTATAAATTATATGCAGAAGACTACAATGTCTCTTGCCCATCTTGTCAAGGTTTGCTGCAATCAATTTCACCTTCCCATACTTTTTTCACATATTTGTGTCTGCATTTGTTGCCACTCTTGCTGCAACTAACTGATCCAACTAACTTTCCCAGTAAGAACAGCTTTTTTTCTCCAGCGCTTCTCTGAGACCCAAGCTGTGGACACCTTGGCATTTTATTGACTATCATACTGCTTCTTAGCACATGGCTCTCTCTCTATACACCCATGCCATTACTTCACTTATAGCTGTTTCTTTCCACCACTACTTTCCTGTTTACTCCTATATTCTCTTCCTTATTACTGCTTACCTCTTTTCTCAATCCCACCTTTTCCTTTATCTGACATCCCAACCAACCCCGTCTCTTATCCACCTCTTATTCTCCTTCCTCCTGATTGCAGTTTCCTAGCGATATCCTTCAAAGCACTTCCTTTGCTTTGCAGTATATAGTTCTTTTGATGACCGAACAAATGCTATTTTTTTCATGGCTGTATCAGCGTCAAATACAACAGAATGAATGTTGCTGTTGGTCTGGCAGTGCCATCTGTTGGCAAGTGCTAGAATCCAGTACTTTGAGTCTAATTCATTCACTCTCAGTTTTAATGTGGCTCTCCAGCATCTGAGGAAGTTCAAAGAGAGAATGAAATCTGGTAGATAATGCAGACTTAATTGCACTACTGGCCCTTTAAACTGCAGCAGTGGCGTTTTTCTTTTCTCTAGAAAGTATTTGAGAATAGTAAGTGAGATGTAAACATGAAGAAATGGAGGACGAAAGTAATATTTGCAAGAGGAAAACTCTTGATTGTGATCTGAATGCAGATTCTCTCAGAGGCTTTTAATGAATTTGTCACCCATCTTTTGAATTTACTAGAAACAGTCAGTGTGGTTTGCCCAGAGAGAGAGAGAGAGAGAGAGAGAGAGACTAGGAAGGCCAAAAACATAGAAAACAGCATAGGCCAACTGAAAGAAAAATAAAACCAAATATTTATTTGTATCCCTGGTGCTATCTGATTGTTCTTCACTGGGCGCCAGGTAGCAGAGAAGGTGCTCCACCTTCCCAGTTGAGCCTCAAACACTCCTGTGTGGTTGATCAAGTTGAGGGTGTGTGACCTGCCCAAGGCCACCCCGTGAGTGTCATGTCTGAGAGAGGATTTCATTGTCATTCAAGCTCCAGTCCAGCATGGCAACCTATTCACAACACTGACATAAAATATGAAAAAATGTCATTGTCTCAACATAATGCTTGGGGGTGGGGATGGAGAAAGGAAAGTGAGGTGTCATATTTGAAACAAGGTATCTCCCACACAGAAGGCTTTTCTCTAGCAGTTTTAGTTCTGAATATTGGAGTATCTGGAAAGCATAAAAAATCTGCCCTATGTTGAATCAGATTATCAGTCCACACAGCCCTGTATTGTTGACTTTGACTGCAGGAGCTCTTGAGTACCTCTTGCAGGACTCCTTCCATCTCTGTTTATGGATCTCAGGGTTTTTAATCTGGTACCTCCTGCATATAAAGTGTATTCTTTGCCACTGATCTACTGCCCTTCCTCACTACAGAAATTTTGCAGATTACATTAATATCCAGGCAGGCTCATATATGGGAGCAGATGGTCCTTTGGTTATTGAGACATGCATCCCTGGTGCTTTGCTAACATGGTTTTAGGATGGTTTAATGAATTCATACTATAAGAAGCTTCATGCCATGGAAAATACAGTATAGGATTTCCAGACCATGAAGGTGTTCTAAACAAAAGAATCTCAAGATGTAATCTCTAAAGAATGGCAGAGGCCTTAAAAGCATGCTATTGTTGTTACATGCCATCAAGTTGCCTCTTATGGTGACCTTATGAATGTGTGGCCTCCAAAATGCCCTGTCCTCAGCAGCCTTGTTTGGTCCTTGTAAAATCAAGACTATGGCTTCAGAGGGAGTCAATACATTTCCTATCTGACCTTCTTCATTTCCTACTGCCTTCAACTTTTCCTACAATTATTGTCTTCTACAGCGGGTTTTGCCTTCTCATGATGTGCCCAAAGCAATCAGTCTCAGTTTCATCATTTTTATTTCCAGAGAAAGTTCAGCTGTACTCAAATGCATAGTGTAGGAAAATTCTGCAGCTTTTGACTTTTTTGACTTAACTCCTTATCACTGCATGTGTTTCACACATTTGGCTTTGATCCCATTCATACTTTCTTCTTTGCTTTGCTGCTTCTACATCACAAAAGTAATCACTTGTCTGGAAAAGCTGGTATGGTTGTGCACAGTACAATAGTTACAATGATATCAACACAGATTGTACATAGCTATGTATGCACAAACAAATGCACATATGGTATCTTGCAAAAAACAGCACTTGTACCTTTGCTTTTCATTTGCTATCCCCCTACAGAGGTAACATAACAGCTCCTTACTGTTAAAGTTGTCAAATTCCATTCAAATATATGTTGTAAGAAATCCAGGTACAAAAGAAAAAGCGGCATATGTAACTGGAGCTGGCTTCCAGAGCTGTGTTGAAGGTGCAAACTCTTATTTTTAAAAATGGCTTGATGTGTCAGATATGGAAACTACAAGATTAAAAACTTCATAAGTATTTCTTAGTTGTATACACATTTTTAAAAGTGGGTTCTTTGGATCACAGCAAATATTAGCTGTGAAATATTACAGAACACTGCTTTTATTAATTGAATGTTATATTGTATACTGTCTGCAAAGCTACCAACATGAATTTGACACAACTCCGGGAGGCAGTGGAAGATAGGAGGGCCTGGCATGCTCTGGTCCATGGGGTCACGAAGAGTCGGACACGACTAAACGACTAAACACAAAACACACATACTGTATTCAGAATGAAAACTTGCTACACTTTCATTAGATATATCATCTTCAAAATTGTTCATCTTGAGGGAGAGACAAAATTAAGTTGCCAAACCACTAGAAACCTAAAATGACTGGACAGAGGCTATCATACTTTGGTCATATCAGTCAGACTCACACTGGTTAGATATATCAGTGTAATTGCGATGGTGTTAATTGCAGCGGCATATTACTGCTGGTTAACAAGAGACTTATGTCCCTCTTTGTCAGCCACATTAGTTGGCACACAATGAAGGACACAAGTGACAATATGTTAACTAGCAGCAATTTGCAGCTGGAATTTACATCACTATACATGCACTGCTATAACTAACTAGTAGGATTCTGGCTGTCACAAGAAGACAAAAGATAGTGATGGTAGGAAAGGTTGAAGGCAGTAGGAAATGAGGAAGACCAAATGTGTGGTGGATTGGTTCAAAAAAGGAAGCCATTGCTTTAAGTTTGCAGACTTGAGCAGCATTGTTAATGATAAGACCATTTGAATGTCCTTGATTCATCAAGTTGCCATAAATCAGAAGCAATTAAACAAAGCAATCTGTCCTCAAATTCCTCAAACAAGTGAGTAGATTTTAAATCAGCCAAACAACTTGCTCCAGATTAGGCATACCTATATAAATTCATTTTTGTGATTGGTATTTTACAGAACGGTGCTGCTTTTTTAAAAAGATGTTTTAAGATCTGGCTGAGTTTTTTTAATTGCTTCTGAACATTTAATTCCTTAATTTATCGTGCATGTTAATTTTGTGAGTGAGTTCTCTTCCTCTGCAGCAAACCTTATGTTGCCATTCAAATCTATTGGAGACAAATCAGTTTCTTTATGCAGCGGTATGTGTTTTAAGGTGATAGATCTTTCCCATTATTATATGCGGCTTCCCTTCTCTTCCTGTACAAGAGCTCCCTCTGCTTGAAAATTGTAGTGTAGTTTTAACCTTTTATTAAATGAACTCATTATTGTATCCAGTGAATATCAATATACTTCTTTTTTCTACGGTTTACTTATATTTTTGTCACTTTGATTTGTTTGTTTTGTAGTAACTGACTGACATCAGAATTTTGATTCTTGTCTTTGCCTTTAACTCAAAATAATAACTTTTAAATGGCCACTTCTATTCAGATGGGTTTCTTGGAAGGGCATGTTAAAACATTTGTTACAGAAAATGTGCCATGGCATATATCATAGTTTTTCTATTTATCAAAGACTGAGGCCAGTGTTCTAACTGGTATAGCGGCCGGGTCATGTAAAGACCAGCGTTATTTAGCAATCATCCCACAGTAGCTGAAGTCAGGAAAGCAATAGCTGAATCTACAGGGATATCAAGATACCTAAACATGGAGGTTTTGTATTTCTCAACATAATCTTTGCTTGAGAAACTTGCAATCTCTCTAAAGCCAAATCTTTGGTTGGGCCGTGAGTTACATTGTGATGTCTTATCTACTGCAATTTACTTTTTAAAAGGATAAATACCCAGGGCTAGAGTTCCGTTAGAACATTACTCCAGAGTAAGCAAAATTTGTTGTTGCCAATTGCAGCTGACAAGGTGCCAGCTGTGTGCCTGCTTAGCTGCCAATCTTGTGACCAAACATGTAACCAATACCTTGTTGTGTAGCTACAATTCAATGCTGCAACCTACATGATTGGACATACTTGGGAGTAAAATCTTATAGTATTCTGGACAGTGTTTAATGAATTGGGAGCACAAATCAAGCAGGATATGGAGGTATCAAAGGAGTGAGTTAATTGTAAAGTGTCTGGAATACTTTTATACAGTAGGTTGATGAGACTTTTCCATGTCATCTGCCCTTATAGTAATGTAGGAGAATGTGGTTTCCTTTTCTGTTAATAAACTTTTAATCCTAAATATTGTTCCTTGATACTGGAGTTACATGTTGCAGTGCTGCCAACTTCTGAAAGCTTATCTCTGCTTTTATCCCGATGGATAATGTGCAGTGGCAATAAAGGTATGAAAATAGTGGTGTTGTTTTTTTAAACCTTCCTTGGGTAAGATTACCTTTTGATTGAATCTGTTTGATCCTGGAATCTGCTTCTCAGTGGACAACTGAGATGTGTGCTCAGTTGTCAACACACCCAACACCCTACAGGGACATATTCTTTAAGCAACATCACATACCATGTAGGACCTAACTGCATGGCCCTGCATGATATATGATTTTGTTAGTGCTTATGGTTTTCCTAGGGATCCAGTTAAGGTTTAGAACTGGCCAAGAGAAGGTCGTTTGCTTTGTTCATGAGAAAGTTTGAAGTTGACTGTTCACTTTATTTAGTGGTATGGCAACTTGGTTTTAAAAAAAATTCTTTCCCCCTTTCTAAAACAGATTTCATTTTGCTACCACTGATGTCTTTTGAGTTCTTACATTTCAAAATTCAAAGACATTTTTGGAAGAGAGAAGGGGGAAAGTCCCTTTAAAGCAAAAAGTCATGGCTGAAGCTGTTCTTCTCAATGCATGGACATTCAGTCTACAGGTTAACTTCTATCATCACTCAGACCATGGAAACGAATGCATCCTTATTGTTCTATAACATCCACTGCAAGTAAACGCAGTAGCATCCTTCCATTAGACCTCCACTCCCTGGATATTAAATCACTAGTGATATGGAAAAACTGAAATGAAAGAGGCTTTTGTGATTTCTGTATTGCAAACAGCAGGGCAACCTTAACTAGATCTACATGTTTCTTGCTAGTCTCATCCAGTTGATTCAGATTTGAGGAAAGGAAATCTTGTATTAAAGGGCTTAATCCAATGTAAGCAGAATTCTTCCCCCCCACACACCCTTTTCTCTCTTTAAATGATCAAAAAGTAGAGTACACGTCTTATGTTTAAATGAGGTTGAGAAGTATGAGGCAGTTTTCAATGTACCCATGTTTTGAGTGGGGAAGGGTTGATCTATCCTTTGAATGTCTTTTTTGTGTGGTTTACTGCATGTCTTTGTCTCTTTGGGGAATACTGGAGAAAGGCCTTCACCCTTCCTTCCTTTGGCTAGTAGTCTTCTAGTGACTAGTCAACAATGTTGGTGAGATAGAAGGCCTCAGAGTAGGTAAGCAAGGGATCTCATGTGGAGGAAGGAGAAATAAATCAAATGGACATGTTCTCTCCATGTGCCACTCACTTTCCTCCCTCTGCCCATTCTTGACGGTGGTGAAATGCCTCTTGGACAACTAAGCCACAAGTTAATGAAGTGGAAAGCTCAGCTGCTTTGGACCCATTTGAATAAGTGAAAATAGAAATGTTTAGTTTTTTTAAAAAATCAGCCAGCTTTGTAATGTTGTAAGTAGTGCATTTAGTAGACTGCAAATAAAATATTAATTGGAATGCATTCAGAAGGCAGCTTCTCAAGTTGTGTGACTCAGCCCGTGCCACCTATATATGTTAGAGCTGGGCAGTCTTGGATTTTTCTCAGCCCTTTTTGTTCATGTCACATTTGTGAACATGGGTAAAACTGGACAACCATAACACCTTGTGTTTCTTAATTGCATGAGAGTTATACTTCATACCTTAAACTGTGAAAGACTGCAGGATTTCTTTTATTGTGATGTTTGCAAGGTACATTGTTAACTGCTGAATAGCTTTAGCAGAATTAAGGTGATACCATGATTAGTTCCTTTTTGGTTATATCCAAGTTTTGTTACTGAAGCGTATGTGCGGTGATATTAGCCTCTATGCATTTTCTACTCTCCCTCTTCTTCCTTCTATGCCATTCATAGCTAAGAAAATGGTTTCCTTGGAGGATTTTAGAAATACTTTTTTTTTTGGCTTATTTTGCAGGATCCATTAGAGCCAACAAAGGCTGCATTTGTAGTCAGCTCTCTGGTACCAAATGGAGTGGCTGAACGGGGTGGTGAACTTTTCCCTGGTGATCGCTTGGTCTTCGTAAATGACACATGTTTGCACAATATGACTCTAGGAGAAGCTGTAGAAGTGTTGAAATCAGTACCACCAGGAAACGTTAACCTTGGAATCTGCAAGCCTTTTACAGTAAGGAATATTTGTCTTCTATTCTGTATGGTACATTTTTCAGTTCAATTAATTTTTTAAGGTGTTTTAGGTTCACCTACATTTTTGTTTCCTAGATATTTCAGTTTATATCTAGCCACTCGCCCTACAGAATTCAAGTGTGTTATAAAGGTTCTTTTAAAACTTGAAACAAAATTAAAACAGTGATTTTGAAAACAGAATGGCATCCATGAGTGATAAGAATAACAAAAGCAGTGAAACCTAGTAAAGTTTTACCTAAACGAGAAAGTCTCTACCGACCTCATTAGAAAATGGAAGATGCTACTATTGAGAAGTTTCTGTTCAGTGATGCCACAGTGTTCTCAATGAGATATTGCCAACATTTTGTCTGTATTCAGGCATGCTCACTGGCAACCTTGTTTGATACCTTCCTTCCTTTCAGTGGGAGGGTGGGGGAGGGGAAGGAGAATAGTTTATCTATATTGCATGCACTCTGGCCCAATTCTCTGGAGTTACTTAACATGAATTTATACAGAATACATTATTCTGCATAGGGTATGTACATGAACTCCTGTTTTGCTGTTGCAACACATAGGCATTATACAGGCATTCAGTCTAAAAGCCTGGACGCCTAAATTTGTGACGGGGATATATGGATGTAGGCAGATCCCTCCCTTTTCACCTCCCATACCACCTAGAAGTAAGGGATACTGTAATGCATTTGTCATAAACATCTGATTGGGAATGCAAAGCTCCTTGTCATAACAATGCAGAGAACATATGAAGTTAAATGCAATTACAAGTGAACATACTATGCCATCTTCTGAGTGGTGTGATGTGGGAAGATGTGGATGATGTTTGCATGCCATTGCCACTCTCACCCTAAGTATAGCCCTCACCACTTTCAGTCTTAATGCCTAATGCTAATCTGCTTGAGATCTGCTTGAGTCTACCTTGCTGTATAAGCACTGTAGATGGTTCCAATCATTCCCCAGTTCTTTGGTTTTGAGTTCTTCAGCTATAAGACACTTTATGAAATATATAAATGATTAGAGTATGAATGATTGACTCTAGGGTTGGTTGCATTTAATGTTCTGCAATTGTCATATTTTTTGGTGAGTGATGGAGATTTATCCTGCTTAAGGCATAGGATACAAATGCTATTTCACTTTTTATTATAATACTTAAAGTATATTTAAAATTATCCTCTTGCAATGTTTTTTCTATCCAAGAGGTTCTGAGGCTCAGAGCAAGGTTCAAAGCTTGGAAGTAACCAGTTATAGTAATATATAGTTATCTATAATATTTGTAATGAACAATGTAACAGTTACAAAGTTACCTTTTAGGTATGTTACTTAGATGTAACAAGGAACACATACAGTAGTTACTTTCCAAAGTCAATTTTTAAGGATGTTAGAAGGCATTTTTAGAAGTGTATTGACTGGCATCTTTCAAATTTTATTGCATTCAATTATCATTCCTAAGTAGTAAGGTATGTATTCTTTAGTTGTGTTTCTTCATTTGTATTTTTATACGTATTTTCAAGGTTCCATATTATTTCCCTATGTTTTCCTGGCCTGTTGGTGATTACATTGTGGCACATTAATAACTCACAAAGTAATGAATTACTTGGTGGTCGCAGAAATGATAACAATAACGGCAACATGGCTGCAGAGAAGTAGGCAATAAATTCTTTTTAAAATGAGTCTGAGTTCTAATCTATAGCTGTTTAGTTTTTGCAATGCTACAGCATTAAGTTTTCCCACATCATTTCCTGGTTCTCAAGACTTTAAAACATTTCACTGAAAAGTTAGAGCTATATTCTTCTAGAAATATTCTGCTTAGGCTAGTAGAATACATGAAAGATGATGAGACTGGAAACTGCCCTGTTGTTTTCACTAACTTCATGTATATAAGAACTTAGCAAAAGTAAGCCATAGTGGAGGATATAAAATTAGTATAATGTAAAGGTTTTAGTATAATTTTTATTCCGCCCATATGTTTGGCTTATTGTTCCTCGCTATTCTCTTCACATTTCACTATTTTTTTGTAATCCATATTCCCACACGCACATACACACACACACACACTTTATCACTTGGGCTTATATCCTTCTGGTTTACTTTCTGCATTCTGCGTCAGTTCCTTTCCAAATGCACCCTTCCATGAGTTAGTTTCTTGCCATTCTTTGTGCTTAAAAAAGTGCAGTTTTGCTAGTTTCCTGATGAAGGTTTGTTTATTCTTTAAGGGAGAAAATAAACAATATGAGGCTTCCTCTGCCACTAATCCTAAGAGTTCTGCAGGATGTTCTGTGTCTCAAGAGCCAGTCAAAAATATCGAGTCATCAATATTCCTCGATTTCTGTTGATCTTCGTTTTTGTTACATTTAAAGTTGTGGTGATGCCATGCAGACATGGGGACGAATATAAAAATGAATCAGGATATTCAACAAATATCCCTGATTCATCAGATATTCATTGCTTCATATTCTTGGAGCCCAGAGACCCCGATGAACACGAAACAACAAATATAACCCTTTTATATTTCTCCCTTCATTCCCTATCTGGTTATGCCCCCGCAGATCAGCTGTTCCTCGGGGACATAAGCAGAGAGGGATTTTCCCTTTTCGTGGCTTGCTAAAGCCTGCCAAAGGGAAACCTACCCCCGGAGCTGGGGGATGGTTTGGATCCGGCTTTTCCTCTCTTTCTATGCCCCACAGAGGCATAGGAAGAGGGGGAAAGGGATCAAAGCAATCTCCTGGCTCAGCTGCCCTTGTAAAAGCGGTGGGGCTGGAGCCTCGTGGTGCAGTGGTTAAAACGCTGTACTGCAGCTAAAACTGTGCTCACGACCTGGGGTTCAAATCCCAGGTAGCCGGCTCAAGGTTGACTCAGCCTTCCATCCTTCCGAGGTCGGTAAAATGAGTACCCAGCTTGCTGGGGGGGGGGCAATGTGTAGCCTGTATAATTAAAAATTGTAAACCACCCGGAGAGTGCTTGTAGTGCTATGGGGCGGTATATAAGTCCAATAAATAAATAAATAAAAGTCCAATAAATAAAATGGCTGGTCAGGCTTTCCCCCTCTTTCTATGCCCCAATGGAGCCGGGGGCTCCCCTGATCCCTTTCCCTCTCTTCCTATGCCACCACTGGGGCATAGAAAGAGGGGGAAAGCCCCACCGAAGCTATTCCCCATCCCCACTGCATTTGCAAAGGCAGTGGAGTCAGGGGATTGCTTTGATTACTTCCCCCTTCTTCCTATGCGGTATAGGAAAGCTGTGGAGGCCAGAGTTTTCTTTTTTTTTAGATAGCCTCAGGGGTTGTTTTTTTAAAAATATGACCTGATGAACCAACAAATTGATTCATGGTTCATTGGGCCACTGGGGGGGGGCAATTTGTGGTTCAAACTTGACAACCCACGACAAAGCGCCATTTTGGTGCTTCGTCCCCATCTCTAGTGCTGAGATTTCAAGCGAAATGGAGGTTAATATTTCAGTCTGGCTATATTAGTTATTCTTCTGTTGTCCTCCATCCCAAAACTTAGTTTTTCACCAGAAATGAGGAAAATGTGTAGTGTTTCCAATTGGATGAGAAAAGTGACATAAAATTGAAATGCACAGTTTTTGCCTTCTTTCTTTTTAATATAGGATGCTCAGTTTCTGGGGGCAGTAGAGGCACTTTATCACTGCTGATGAGATTGTCACTGTGTCCTCTGGGGATAGTGGAGGTCACTTCTACCCTCTTCCCATGTAAGGGGCCTGTGAAAATATCCCTGTTGTTAGCCTGAATTGGCTTCTGAAACTGTTCGATCAGTAGAAGAAGTGAAGCTCTGCAATTGTACTTCTATATAAGCGAAGACCTTTATGAGCTCATTTAAAGTAGCAGCTTTACTTATCTGATGCCATGGAATAGTTTTATTCAATTAATTCTTTAAGAACAGAGAGGGTCTTTCAGACTGTCTAAGATGTTCTGAGGACATACCTTTCAGAAAGCAAAAGTTTCTTGCCCTGCATGTGTGTCTTTAAAGGGATATTGTATTTTGCTCAGGACTTCAGGGATGTGTCTTTCTCTAAAGAAGAACTTGTTGATGAACCTATCCTGAATTTTGGGAGGCAGTTTCAACTTGCTGAGAATGAATCGGATGTTGATAAGGAGTCATGGGAAATGCATGAATTTTTGAAACCAGGAGAGGAAGATATTGATGAAGAACGAGAGATGCTAGTAGACGAAGAGTATGATGTGGACCAGGAGTGTGGCAGATATATGCCATTAGATGTGGAGGAGCCTGCTCCATTTGCTGGGATGGACTTGGAAACTGCAAGGCAATGGGCAGAAGAACTGAAGCCTCCTGAAACGGCTGAAGGGAGTTTTGCAATTGGCCCTAAAGCTGAAGAGGTACATGACTACATATTCAGTCAAGAGAAAAAGAAAAACTTATTTTAATGGGAAGTAAAATGGTGGGATGTCAGTTATTTACCTCAGATACTGTATAGTTGTTTTATTGTATTGACAAACACCCCTATCTAAATAGTATGATTGTATTCAGAAAAAGAGAATTGAGACACTGGATTCAATAAAAATAGTACTCAAAGCATAAACCAAGAAAGCAGAAAGCAGCAGTAACTGAATATGGAAAGCAGGGTTTCATTAATGGCTAGTTTACATTCATTTTAGCAAGTTGTTGGTTTAGGTCTTAAATTGTTTCAGCTTCTTTCTAGCAGTACAGAGCAATGTCATGGGTTTTCATGTTTCTCTCTTTTTCTGAAGAGTGAAGAAAATACTAGCACTTGTTCAATGTTCCTTGGAGTGTCGGAGAACTACAGTTGGCCTAACAAAATATTGGAAGGTAAGTGAAATGGGTAAAGGGCAATTAGTTGTTCCAAAGCACATAGGAAAATTACATTGATATAGGGAGTGTGTGTGTGTGTGTGGGGGGGTTCATTTGAGAGCTTAGCTGAGACCAGGTTGTAAGTGTTGAAGGGAATCAGCCAGGGAGTGCACCTGGAAGCAATGACTAATTTGCCCCATATAAGTTTGGCTCCTGTGCCAAATCAGTGCAGGAAGCAACTGTTGTTTTTGGATGCTATTGTTTGGGGACTGCTTTGTGAAATCTTCTGGATGTCTCTTGACTGTCAAACTGGACCTTGATAGTGTGATTCACAACAAAGTACATTAATTCCATCCCTTCTGGTTTGGGTTACTCCATCTTTCTTGGTTGTGGCATGACCAAGAACAGCGAGACTTTTAATAAGTATGGCTGAGTCCTGGGATGCCTTTTTTTGTTTGTTTGTTTTCTTTCATTTTTCCAAGCTTGTTTTTAAATTTTCAAATGCTTTTTAATTAATTAACTGATTTGTTATTGTAAGTTTAATAGTTTTTTATCTGTAATTTGTTGTGTTTTAATATTACTTGTTTAACAAATGTGAACTGCCTTGGGTCCCCTTAACTGGCCAATTATTTTAAAAAAATTAAAAGATAAAAAATAATTTAAAATTAAATCAAATTGATAAAATTTCCAAAAAAAAAGTTTAAATATATAGTTGAAGAAACAGTGATTGGCAATTAGTGATTTGTTTGTGATTCCACCACATCAGCTTACATTTTAAAAATCCATACTTGCATGCTTTGTTTTATGTATAGTGTTTAAATGATTATTAAAGAATTCTGAATTCCTGGCAGGTGTTGGAGGGGGGGGGAATAGAAAGTTTAAGTAAGGCATAAGATCCTCATCAAGCTGAATTTGTGGCTGGAAATGTCTAGATGTTTTTAAATTTTTCTCTTCAGCTCAGAGAGCTACAGTAGAGAGAAAAAGAGGGAGGTAAAGCACTTCAGTTTATTAAGAGTCTGAATTGTAAGCTGTTAAATGGGTAATTAGAAAACAAACCAAGATTTTCAGATGCTTCTTAGTCCTGTAAGTCCTTTTTTGAGCCAACTAGTGCTATGTCATGTTTAGCAGCCGTAGTGGTAAATTCCGGATGTAACTGCATCAAAATTAATACTGCTTTTACATGCCATGTAAAGATTTACATGTCATGGGGCAGAAACAGCTCTTCAACCGGCCAAGGGTTGGCCCAAATCAATTGAGTTCTCCCTGCTGCTCCTGTAATAGGTTGGTTTTGTGGAGTCCTGTATTTTGTCTGCTCTATTGTACATCACTGGCTCCGACTGGCAGGAATGATCAGGGAAATGGCATTCATGAGTCCCAAAATAGTATAAGGAGGGGAAAGGAGTCGTGAAAACCATCCATCCCTGAACAGTGGTAGGATGATGGGAAAGCATAATCCTACTGCTGCTTAGTGATGGATGACTTCAATGTGTCATTATATTCATTCATCTTAAAGGTAGCTTTCTAACCTTTGGAAGGAAGAAAACGGCACTGTTATTTTCAGTGGCATTGTGGAGGCTCTGGGAGCAAGACATAAATGTCTTGCTTCCAGACATGAGTTTCCTAATTCTTATTCTATGTAGGTCTAATGTGTGCGCTCTTTTAAACCAAATTCGTTATCACAAAACTATATGTATTGTTTATCTGACATGCATTGCCCCTTCTTAGATAGCTATTTGCATAGCAAAATCTCAACACCATGGAACAATAACTCACCTTTAATTCCAAGGTGCCAAGATGGAAAATGACCATGAAAATTCTCTGTACACTGATGATGATCCTGAAAAATATAAACTGAAGACTGAAGACGGTGGTCACAGCGACACTCAAGAGACTGCTCTGCTTAGAGTAGGGGTGTCCAGGTATGCAAAAACTGTTTACAGCATATTTTGTATTTTGCTGGAACTATAGTAGGTTATGAGGTAGAACTGTTTCCTCACATGTCTTTAGCCTTATTGAGGAATTTTTACCCTTTTCGACAAGAAAGCCAGAGTTTCTTACATTTTCCTAGATGTTTTACTCTATTGTTCAAAGCCAGACTGCTAACATATCAACAGCAAATATATCATAATTATTAATCAATAAAGTTACTAAACAGTGTCCACTAGGCATTAATTGGAGATAAATATATGTGAAGATGGCCTATATATCCTAGTAGTATGTGTGAACTTTAGTTTTGCATCTTGCCTCAGTCAAGGGGTTGAAACTATGTGCTGCAAGGTCCACGTGTCCCTTTTCTACTTGCAGACTGGTTTACTGGCTATGAGACTTATGGAGAATTCCCCCCCCCAAAAAAATATATTTTGCGGTAAATGTAAAAAATCTGAAATAGAAAAATCACACTTCAAAGAGGCACAATTCTCCTCTACAATAAATTGTACTACCAACACTTTTTAATTTACAAATGCATACTGGTTTTCCACAATTGGAAATTGTTTTTCTAAACCAGATTTGATCTTCTAGTTCCTCCTGATATCACTGGAGAGGTAGGTAGTGTGACACTTGGAAGAAGTAACACCTAAGAAAATAGCCCCCAGGCCCTGGGAGCTTCAGAAAAATGCAGACTTGACATCTACATTCTTGGTTAACACCTTGCATATCCCATGAGGACAGCTGAAATGTATTTCTGTTTTATTTAGTGAGTTGCCAGAGAGAGAAGAAGGAGAAGGAGAAGAAACTCCAATTTTCAGTCATTGGGAACCCCCCCAAATGTAAGTTGGCAAGTGTTTCAATATTTCTTTTGCCTCAGATATTATTTGAGGCTGTGAGGCATGAAGTATACACTGATCTGCTTTATCTTTCATCTTTTTGCTGGACACTGTTTATTTGACCATTTGTTTTCTAGCATGCTGGAATTGCATTGAGTAGTTATGAATTCTTTTACTTCACACTGCACAAAAACAATGAATGCTTAGCGGATGATCTGTTGAAGGAACTTATAACTTGCTAGTTTCCCACTCTGTTTGAGGTATGTAGTTCAGTATTGCTGGTTCATGCATTCCTGCATAGATCTGCTTGTACTGTGTGCATTCTAAATTTATGGGCATCTCTCATAAATTTAGGTAGGGCAACTTTATACTGAGAAGCTATAACTGAAATCCTGTTACCAGACGTTATGCTGCGTAAGGCTGATGACCTCATTAGGTGTGGTGATTTTTATTCAGAAATCAAGGATCTCTGTTTCCACTCCCCTCCCTGACTCCCTGCCCAAAGGTCCTGTGGATCCCTTCATATCTCTTTCATTATGGAGAATTTTATTTATTTATTAATTAAATTCATACCCCGCCCAATAAGACAATTCTACTCTGGGGGCAAAGGGATAGAGGGGAAGTCTTTCATTTCCAAAACTTGCTGCCAGCAGTTAAATCTTCCTGGCAGCAGCAGTATTCTCTCCCCCCCCCCCCCGAATGGTTTCTCCACAATGAATTGGATCCGAAAGGAGCCTTGTGACTTGGGATGCGTGTCAATCGGAAGTCTTTAATTTTGAAAAACCACTGCAGATGATGAGATTCACCCTCTTTATATTGTGTTAAGTTGCACACAAAGTATTTGAGCCTGTACACATTCAAGTGTCTGCTTCAAATAATTATCCTACAAAGTGCCATTTTCAGAAACACACTGTTACTCTTAAACATTCACTTAATAATGAACTTGGGTTTTTTTTCTTCAATATTTGCTAAATGGCTTTCTATCAGAGGCCTTAGGGCAGTGTTTATCTGAAAGAATTACTGACCCAGAAATATTTAAACAAAGAAATATTTAAAATAGCTTACATTCAATGACTACATTGAGACAGAGGCATACATGTGCATTAGCATGTGCTCATTGGAATAATTTGCCAGTCAGCCCATTAAACTTGCAAAATGGTAGAAAGCTGTAAAACTCTGAGGACCTGGTGGGATTAATTTTTGAAACAGAAATGGGCAGGAAAAAGAGTTGGCATTGGGTTCTGATACACAAGTATGTCTGAATTGGAACCAATTTATTTAACTTAGCAAAAATGGGTGCATTATTTTCATAAATCATTTAATTTTCTATCCCTATTGTTTGCCAGTGTTTCATGAAATAAAATTTGCCTGTCAGCTGATCAATTGATTTTACCTGAATGTTGAATGCTGAGTTCTAGGGAAAGGCAGACAGAATAAACTTAAAGGATATACATGCTGCTATGTAAATGTTAAACTATTTGATGAAAACTGGACAGCAGTTTTCTTTCCTGTCTTCCTCACACATGTTCTGCATGCTGGATGCATCTTAACTCTCCTCCTCCTTGTATTCTCCAAGTGTAGCTATTGACAGCCTTATTTTCTGTTAATTTGTTTGCATTGTTCTTGGGACCAATGCACAGTTCAATGATACTCATACTGGTGGGACAAAAAAACAACAACCCAAAGTTCAAATAAGGGAAAAGGATAAAAGTCAACAGGAAATTGCAAAACATTCTTATTCCAGTTGGCATTTCACTGATTTGCTGTTTTGTGAGGAAAAAGTAATTGCTTTGGGAATCTTTTTTTTCTGCTACAAGTTAATTTAATATAGGCTTTTAATTCCAGCACAACACTTTATTATGTTCTCCTGTGCTGATATTTTTTATGGATTGACTTTTTGCTATATATCACCAACTTGAAAGCAATGTACTCTGAAAGGCAGGTTAGAAATTCATTGAATAAATAAGTAAACAGTTATGGTGTAGGTATTACTGTCATACAGATGATGATGAGTAGAAGGGCATAACAACTAGTTAAACAGACAAAAAGATAGATAGGGAAAGCCACTGGATAGAGTGGATAGAAGACATGATTTCAAATCCTTGCATGGCCATGGAAATTTAATGGGGGCGGCAATGGTAAACCACTCCCTGAACAACACTCATACCTTGAAACCCCTATTAGGGTCCCTGTACATTGAAAGCAACTTGATGGCATGTAGCAATAACAAATGAGTCCAAGCTAAACCTTGGATTAAAGACAGACCTACTTAATACAAAGTGAGAGAATACTACTTAGACACCCTGAACATATTAGAAAGCAGGTGGGATGGAAAGAAACATTGAGGCATGGCAATCTCTTGATACAAACTCAATGAAGAATTAAAAAAATATTGTGAGTGGTGTTGTGTTAAATTTCAATATGAAATGATGTCCAATACATTTTTAAAATCCTAATAGGACATAGTTTGCAGGACTGTGTAGACCTTTGGGTGTCATCTAGCCATTCTCATCTGTAATTTCCTCATGATGTGTTATTATTGAACTGTTGTCTATACAGTGATGCCTCGACGTACGACCATAATCCGTTCCAGAAGATGGATGTAACTCGAAATGGTTGTAAGTCGAAGCACCATTTCCCATTGAAATGCATTGGAACGCAATTAATCCATTCTGGCTGAAAAAAAAAACCAAATAAATAAATAAATACAGTGATGCCTCGCAAGATGAATGCCTCACACAATGAAAAACTCTCAAGACAAAAGCGTTTTGTGATTTTTTTGGGGTGACTCGCAAGATGAATTTTTCTATGGCCGTGCTTCGCAAGACGAAAATTTCGCAATATGACATGACTCGCGGAATGAATTGATTTCGTCTTGCGAGGCATCACTGTAAATAAAGCACACAGCAAGCCCCATTGGAAGGCGCTGGGGCTTTTAAAAAAACCCAAACCCAAAAAATAAACAACAGAGCAAGCCCCATCAGAAGGTGCTGGGGCTGCAAAAAACCCACCAAAAAACAAACAACAACACAGCACAGAAACATGACCCCCACAGCCCAAACCCACCCTGCAAAACCCACCCAGAACAGGCAGTTAAAAGCAGAAAGCACCTTACCTTGCCAGGCAGTCCAAAGCCTCCCTGCAAAACAAACACACACTCACTCAGAAGCAGAAACCAGGCAGCCCAAAGCCTCCTCCAGTCACACACTCGCTAACCTTCGGGGTGAAAGAGTTACAAAGAAACAGCCTCTTAGCCTACCAATGATTAGCAATTTGAATTCCCCGCCTCCCCCCCCGCCTTTTAAAAATTATAACTAGAAGCTCTGGCTGCAAGTTGAAGCAAAATTTTGCGGCCGGAACTGGTCGTAACTTGAAATGGTCATAAATCAGGATGTTCGTAAGTCGAGGCACCACTGTAGTTGTTATTTTCATCAGTCTTTTCTAGTGCACAGGGGGTTGATGATGTATACATCTCATCTAATATAAGCCTTTTGGAAGTATTAGATGTGTGAATATCCTGCTTTGCTTGTTTCATTAAAAGTGTTAGTTTCCACCCTGCAGTTCCCATTAGGTTGCAACACATAATTTGTTTTTCGTTTAAAAAGGCTTTTACATTTTACAAAGCGCAATGTGTTTAGACTACTATCAGGATCACAGAGTTAAATAAAATGCATATAACTGAAACTTCTTGCATTTAAAGTATTGCATTTCTCTCTATAGCATTGAAATTTTTAGAGAGCCGCATGAGGCTCTTGGCATCAGTATTGTTGGTGGGCATACAGTTATAAAGCGCTTGAAGAATGGAGAGGAGCTTAAAGGTATCTTCATCAAGCAAGTTCTGGAAGACAGCCCAGCAGGAAGAACAAAAGTACTCAAGACTGGAGATAAAATTCTTGAGGTAAACTGAAGTACTTGAGGTAAACTTTAAAGAATGTAGTTTTCTTGCATCTGCCAAACCAGGGGAGGTAAGCATCCTGTTTGGAAAGCAAAGCCATTGACTTTATATAAACATTTGCAGAATGACTTCTGGTGCTAGCACTGGTATGTATGTATTTGAGAAGAGCAAATAGATAGCCATGATGGCACATTGCTTAGCATTGGACTGGGACTTGGGACATTTGAGGTCCATAAAACTCACAGGTCAGTCATTTCCACCTCCTCCATATGCCTTGTGGGGTTGTTGCGAAACTAAAAGTGGGGAAGAGGGAAGCCATGTGTACTACCTTGAGCTTACTAAATGAAAAAGGGTCAGATACATGTAATTAATAAAAGAAATATTAAATGCATTTACGGCTACAAGTATGCATTTGTGTTATGCAAGCTGTATTCATGTTTTAAGTGTGAGGTGGTCCATATTACTGCTGAGGAGATGCATGTCTGCTGTTTATTCATATTAACATACACAATTCCTATTACAAGTGTTAATGATATGTATAAATAAATGTAGCTCCTTTATGCTTCTTGTGTTCATACTTGCTGGCCTTATGTGCATTGTTAATGACTGAAATTGCATCCTTGGGACTAATCTTTGAAATAAAGGCAAGTTCTCCAGTATATTTGTCCCTGTCCCACATAATTTATCCATAAAATCTTAATGCCCAGTATCTATTTGTCACTTAGAAATAAAGTGCAGAAAAGTAAGCCATTCCAAAACAGCTGGAGGATCATGGTGTGAATAAGTTGAGCAAATGAGCCAAATGTATGAGCCAGCCTGCTGTTCAGAAGCCCTTTTTATTTGCTTTTTCCTATGTGTCTAAAATACTTATTTCCAAATATAAATGCAAATTCAGGGTCATGGATAGGATATTATGCTGAATTTTGGTAAGGACAACATTGAAATGATGAGAAGAAATATGCTGCTGTAGTAAATCTGGTAATATCATTTTTCAGATGACAAATTCTGCAGTCTAAAACTTTCCATTAACATATGATATTTTGGGGAATATTGGTTATTCCTTTCTAGTTAGCAGACTATCAGGTGGAGAAACAACACATACACACACAAACAACATGGAGAGCTTGACTCAATCTTGTTACTTCCCCCCCCCCTCCAGTTTCCCAAAGAAACTAGCACTTTGCTAGGATAAAATCACTCTAGAAATATTTAGAGTACAAAAAGGTATCTTTATTTATAGTTACCATTTGTAGTTATAGTCAGTAGAATAAAAAAAGAGGAAGGAGAAAAAATGGAGTCTCCACCACATGGAAGAGACATCCATGCTTCATGCTTATTCAGACGTCAGGGAAAGAAGGAGTATTGACAACAAAGACAATGCAAACAGGAAGAGGGGCAGGGGCAGGGGCTTGCCTGAAATGCCAAAGGCAGAGGACTATCTAGGCTGTAAAAACCCCCTCTCACTGGTATCTAGTGTTGGTGCCTGCAAGATTGTTATTTTTCCAACATTATACTCTGAGAAAAGTAGAATATCTGAATAGTCTTATCACTCTGCAGGTATCTGGAACAGACCTGCAAGATGCGACTCATGAAGAAGCTGTGGAAGCAATCAAAAATGCAGGCAACCCTATTGTTTTTGTTGTTCAGAGTCTGTCTACTCTTCCAAGGGTGAGTCATCTCTTTTTGGTTTTGAAGTTGAGCTATAACATTTTGCAACATTAGCTTCATATTATCTAAGTTTCTTCCAGGCAAATGTGTTCCCTGAAGATGTTGGCTTCCAATGAAAAAGCTGCATGTTGTATTTTAGTTACTTAATTTATATCTTATTTGTCCTAGAACCAAAGGGCTCAGAGCAGAGGGGGTGGGAGGGAAATAGAATGAATACAATATCAGAATTAAAATTAACACATGCCTGCTCACTTTGAGAAATTAAAAAGTAATACAAATAAATTTACCTAAACTGTGGTAAATCTCCAAAATAACATTTCTTATCCATTCCCCCCCCCCCCCACATGCACACACACTCAAGTCTGGCTGAAACAGGCTCCTGCAATTAAGGTACCATCAGATGAGGTGGATTTGGCCTTGAACATACCATTACAATTTCTATATACATTTATTACGTTTTCATATTTTTGAAATTGCAACATTTCAAATTGAACAGTACGCTATTCTGATTGGCTTTTTATAATGGCAAAAACCTGGTACCAAAAAACAACAACATAATAATCAGGTGGTGAGGGAAGAGTTTGCAGTTACCTAAGGACTGTCAGCAGAATATACTGGTGTCTTGTTTGCAGGAAAAAGGAAAGTTACTTTTTGATTATATCTCCCAGAATCCCCAAGCTAGTAATGGCCTGGCTGCCTTGAGGATTCTGGCAACAGTAGTGTAATAAGTAATTTGTATTAGCATTGCTGTTTACTAATAGCAGACTCATTTTCCATGTAAAGATCTTGAGACAGTCAAAATATCCCTGTCTGTGTAAAGAGGGACGTGTCAGTGGGCGTGATGGAACATAAAGCTTTTCAGAAGCTTTAAAAAGAAGAGCAAAACAATCCAATGCACATACTTAGTTGCCATGGGATGCCAACTGAGCAAGGGATTGCTCTGTTCCAGGGATGGGGAATAAAAATGGGTATGGAATACAGTGGTGCCTCGCTAGACGATTACCTCGCAAAATGGTTTATTTGCAAGGCGATGGGTTTTTGCGATCGCTATAGCGCTTTGCAAAACAGTTTTCCCTATGGGTGATTTTTGCTAGACGATGTTTTGTTCTGTGCTTCGCACGACGGTTTTTTTCCGGGACTATTTTTCGGAAGACGACGATTTTGACAGCTGAGTCTATGCTTCGCAAAATGGGGTTTTTAGGGACGGTTTTTCACAAGACAGCGATTTTGACAGCTGGGTCCGTGCTTCGCAAAACGGTTTCTCTATGGACGATTTTTGGAAGACGATGATTTTTTCCCCATTGGAATGCATTAAATGAATTTCAGTGCATTCCAATGGGGAACCGCATTTTGCAAGACGATGTTTTCACAAGACAGCGATTTTCGCGGAACGAATTAACATCATCTTGCGAGGCACCACTGTATACTGATAATAAGGTTGGTTGTCTGCAGCTCTGTACAAGATTTTGAACTATTACTGCCACTGCTTGCTATTATTTTTATGAGCTGTATTATAAACTGCCAAAGATTTCAGAGACATGTGCGGTAATTAAAAAAACAAATGGAAAAATTAGAGTAAAAACTGTATAATTCATAGTAAAAATGTAAAAGATTTTGTTTCTGGTTTCACTTATATGTAATGGGTTACACTTTGGCTGTGCTGTGCATTTGGCCATACTACATTAAAGTGTTTTTGTTTTCTGCAGATAGTTTCCATGGTAAATTCCAAGAAAAGTAAAGAGCACCAAGAACAAGATGCAGCAGGAGAGGCTGAAAAGGTATTGCAAATTTAATGAGTCGCTATCCAAAATCAGATGTATCTACCAATGTATCATGTAGAAATCGTTGTGCTACCTTAAACCATAAATTCTTTTGAAAGGAAGCACACAGATAAGATCTGAAAATTTCCCTTTGGGGGGGGCATTTTATGGCATTTCAAATAAAAATATTTCACAAGCTGTACTTGACCTTTACTGCTGTTCATGATGTCAGACGCAATAATATAGTAGCTGGTTAATTAAAGAAACAAAAATGTAGGTTAGTGCTCCTATTCGGGTGAGTCACTGAACACTAATTCTGCTTCACAAGAGGGGATATTATTATACATTTATAATTTGATTCTGTGTGTTTCTATACAGAAGCAAGTCCTATTACATTTTACACGATTTACTCCCAAGTAAGTTAGGAAAAGATTATAGCCTTGAAGGGATGTTAGAGAGGAGTCTAGGCTTTTTATGTAAAGTTAATTGAAATGATTGTGTAGACACGTCTCTAATTCGTTCTTAGTTCTGAAGTCTGCCACAGTGAAAGTGGGACAAGAAGACCATATTCTGGCATATTATACACTAGCCAAAATTCTGTTGCTCAGCGTAGTAAATTGCACCAGGCCAACCTCATTTAGTCAACGGGGATTTGGTGAACCAACTTCCTCATACATTTCACTTATTTAAATGAGACTACTCTAACTACAACTCTCTATGCTAAAATAAGTCACAGTTAGAGTAGGCCTGTTTAAATCAACATAACTCAGAGAGGTTGACTCACTTAATCCTCATTGACTTAATGAGCCTACTCTAGAGCAATTTACTCTTCTGAGTAACAGGATTTTGGCTAATGGATTTTACATCAGTGCTTGATATTCTTAACCTTTTAGATTCATAACTTGTCCCTTCTGGCTGGTGATGTGTGACTGAAGCAAAAGCACCCACTCCCCCAAAACAGCAAAACAGAAAAAAAATCAAGTGCAAATAGCAGCAAGTTTTCACCTTTCCTTACCCACTTGGAAGGCCAAGTATATTTTGAAAGGTTATAGAAGATGCACAAGTTTAAACCGTGACTCCCCAGTAGGTAGTGGAGGTTAGAAAACTCATTTCTACAAACTCCTTTTCTAATGTACTGCTGAAGATCAGTAAGGCTACAGCCAGATGCCATCCTTTGACAGTGGCTACAAAGGTCAGGGAAAGAATTTCTAATGCTGTCTTTCCTTGGACATGGCAGAAATAGGCAAAATGCTACCTGGGAATTAAGTCCATCAGGTAGACAGAAAGAGCAAATATGCTTGTATAATTAGAATATTTGGTTTGCATAATATGGAGGTGGTCACACTGAGATTTAGATCTGGTGTTCAGCAACCTCAGTGAAAACTTACATGATCTTGTCTTATTTCTTATCTTTTTCATTTGTTTAATCATGTTCAGTTTCTAGCCTTTTGATATTCCAGATTCTATTCCCCAGCAATTTGCAGTTCATGAACTGAGGTCGTAATCCTTCTGTTAATTTGAAATGTATCCCTTTTGTTGTTATAACCCGTAAAATGGCTGGCTTCCATCAGCATGTGCATCTTTGTATGTAGGTTGTTGAGCTATAAGAGAAAGCATAACATTTAAACACCTACTGGCCAAAATCCTGTTGCTTAGTGTAAGCCAAATTGTAACTCAGTCTGTTCCTTCCTGGTAAATAAAGCATCTTGGCTGCACTTCTTAGCATGCATATGCATGCACCAAACAGGCATACACATGCTGCCTAGAGTGGTTGAAATAACCAGATAGGCGGGGTATAAATAAATAAATAAATAAATAAATAAATAAATGAATGAATGAATGAATGAATGAATGAATGAATGAATGAATGAATGAATGAATGAATGAATGAAATACACATGCACCCCCAGAAAATCATGGCAGGGACTGTTTGTTTATCAAGGAGAAATACTATAAAAACTTAAAATTTGGCTTACACTAAGGAACAAGATTTTGCTCACTATTCTTGCACACCAAATATGGATGTTTTCCCCCTTTCTGAGATTTCTAAATCAGAGCTGTATTAGAGAGCCAGAACACTGGAATGCCTAAGGGACATGTTTGCTTTCAGTTGAAGAGATTATCATTACTAATTAGTTAGTCACTAGTGATTTCTCCCTTTTATCCTTTCGAACTGTATTTTGAAATAAATCAATTTTCTGTGTGATGAACTTTGCAATATTTGATAACTCTTTTGTACACCGAGCACAAGGGCTAAAAAAAAGGGGGGGTGGCCACATGCTCAAAATTTCTTTACTGATTTCTCCTTCCTTCCCTTTTCCTCTTCCTGTTTTTTGACAGAGTGGCAGCCATATGTAATATCCAGGTAAATAGCCTGATAATCGAATTTTTAGAAAACCAGAGACGTGCATGCCATTCTGGTGTGTGAACACCTAGGGTTAGTGGTGAGGGTGTTTTTTAAATATTTATTTATTTAAATTATTTTTATTCCATTTTTCTCCTTAAAAATAACCCAGGGTGATTTACATTGTTAAAAAGACAGTATTTAAAAGCTAAAAACAGTAGGAATACAAGTATTAAAACAGAATTAAATAAGTATTATATTAAAAGCAATAATAAAAGCAGTACTAAAACACATTTAAAACAACAGAACACAACAATCCATTTTTAAAAATACCTCTCAGATCACCAGTTATTAAGGAAAAGCCTGCCTGAAAAGAAAGGTCTTTGCCTGCTTGTGGAAGGAGAGCAAAGATGGGGCCAGCCTGGCCTCAAGTGGGAGGGAGTTCCAGAATCTGGGAGCAGCAACAGAGAAGGCCCTTTCCCATGTCTTCACCAAGCACACCTTTCAGGGTGGTGGGACCTAGAGAAAGGCCTCCCCGATGATCTTAATGTCCGGGCAGGCTCAGAGAGGGAGATGTGGTCTTTTAGTTAGCTTAGACCCAGGCCATTTAAAGCTTTACAGGTTAAAACCAACACTTTGGATTGTTACCCAGAAACAAATCAGCAGCCAGTGGAGCTGCTGTAGTAGGGGAGTTATGTCCTCCCTGTACCCAGTTAACAATCTGGCTGTGGCATTTTGGGCCCACTGGAGTTTCTGAACACTTTCCAAAGGCAGCCCCATGTAGAGCCATTGAGATGTAACTAGGGCATGTTTCACTGTGGCCAGATCTGCCCTCTCAAGAAACGGGCACAGCTCGTGCAGTAGTTTTAACTAGAGATGGGGGCGAATATAAAAATGAATTGCTATTTTTGACAAATATAGCCGATTCATCATGTATTTGTCGATCCATATTTGTCAAATTTTAAGTCCTGGCGAATACAACGTGATGAATAATTTCCCGGTTTTATTTGTCGATCTGTCAATTCTTCGCCCTTTTTGGGGCCTCTCTATGCTATCTCTGAGCTTGCTGGTGCCAATCAGAAGCTCTGGCCGATAGGAGATCCTGGATTGGCGTGTGTCAGGCAACCAATAGCACTGCTGAAAGGGCTGTGAGATTGTACCTTTTACAGAGGCTTTATAGGCTTTCCCCCGGCAGCCATTTCCCACTTCTGATTCTCTTGAGAGTGGAAACAGTTGCTGCTCGTTCTGCTATTGCTACTTACTAGCTGTGGCTGTGGTTTCACTTCTGTGGCAGCAAAGTAAACACTGCTTTTTCTTGTTCATTTTATTTCATTAGTAGAATTTTACTGGGATTTTAAAAGCAGATTTCAGTTAGCTTAGGTTACTTCTTTTTTGGAGGCTTGTGTTCAGCCACAGTGGGTGGGTGGGTTGGAGGGAATTTGGTGTGTGACTATGTGGAATCCCTTCCCCCAAAATTTAATTCTTGAGTAGTTGTGTGTGTGTCTCTCTCTCTGGGCTTTAAAACTTTATTTTTGGAAGCTTATGTTCAGACATAGTAGGTGGTGGGTGAGGGAAATTTGGTGTGCGACTGTGTGGAATCCCTTTCTCCAATTTAATTCCTGCGTGGTTGAGACTGTGTTCTGACTGCTTCTAAAGCACCTTCAATAAATTCATTCTTATTTCATTAGACGGTGGGGGGGGGGGCTTTGTTTAGGCATGTCATATTTTGATTAAACAATTAGTCCACTCATCACCATCATTTTAAAAATAATATTTACACTTTCTCTGACCCTCGCTATTAGTTTTTCCTTCCCTTTATTTGTTTAGTTGGTTTGGCAGGCAGGTATAAAGATCCCCAGTCCAAGTCGGAACTAGTAATGGCGGGGGAGACTTCACACACACACACACCTGTCCCCAGAGTCATCACTTCCCTCTTCCCAGACCAGCAGCACCCCTGGGACGCAGCAGTCAAGGGCGGGCAGTGAGTCATCATTTTGCCAAACATGGCAGAGGAGCCATGTGGGATCATTTCACAGTGGTCAACGATGACCTGTGGCTGGCATGCTGCAATGCCTGCCTTTTGGTGGTCCTGAGGGGGTCAGACTCCAGGCATCTGTCCTCCACCTCTCTCTGCCAACATCTGGAGAATACCCAAGGCTCCTGTCCAGGGAAGGCACTTTGTCTCCATCGTCTGTGGGAGGGAGGAGAGCAGCTCCACGGGGGAGATGTGGGGAGGCAGAAGAAGGTGCCTCCTTCCAAAAGGGCAGCTACAAGGGTTTCTGGGGCTGGAGCATGAGGCAGGCCATGCCTCATGAAGTGGCACCCGTTGGGTCTGGAATGACCCTCAACCGGCAGTCAAAGGGCAAGGCCCAGGAGGCAGCCACTCGTCTCATTGCTGAGATGATTGCCCTCCTCGGACTTCCACTGTCCACTGTGGAAGCCCCGGCCTTCCATCGGTTGCTGCACTTCCCCCCCCCGGAACGACTTCCCCTCATGGAGAACCCTCAGTTCTAGAGTGTTTCTCTCGCTCTATGACTCTATGGGGGAGGTGGTCCATGACCATCTTTCAGGGGCGTAAGGTGCACTTCACGGCAGACCTGTGGAGCGGAAGTCAGCATGGCTACCTCTCGTTCACAGCCCACTGGTGGCAGCCAGGGGACTTGATTAGTGGCAGGGCATCGGCAACAGGGCTGCAGGGGGAGACCCTTGCCCTGTCCCCAGGCTACAGGTGCATTCTGCTGCAGGTGTGGCACATGGAAGCTCAGGCGATGGGGAGGAACATTGCCAATGAGTTCCTGTTGATGCTGCAGGAATGGGCACTGGAGGGGGTCATCCGTGGCCACATGGTCATAGATGCTGGGGGGAACATGTTGGCGGCATTGAACGTGGCTGGTTTTGAGGGCATCATGTGTGTGGTGCACAAATTCCACTTTGTTGTGCACTATGCCCTTGGCCTGGGCAGCCACGTCAAGCCAGAGTGGGACGCAGGCACCCAGGAGACACGGACACTCCTGGAGCAATGCCGCCAACTGGTGGGCCACCTTCCCCACAGCCTGAAAGCTGCTCGCCGGCTGCATGAGAGGCAAGCCTTCTTGGAATCCCAAAACATCACATTTTAAATATGTAATTAATTCTTTTTGGCGACTTTTGTTCAAATCCCACCTTTATGGCAAATGTCTCCCTCTCGCTCATCCATGTGGCAGATTTCTGTCACCGCATCACCAATGCCTCCCCCAAAGTCTCTCCCCAAACTATCCCATAAGAATCATATTGGTACCTGAGATTCCCAAATCCCACATCTTGGGAGATCTTTTCTACCAGCCAGAAATTCAAACGCACTCAAGACCTCATCTTGGCCATGATGCCAGCTGACTAGGAAAGGCCCCTTCCAAGATGTCTGATATCTGTGTTCATGCCTAAGAAGACATATGCTTTGCTGCCAAATGCCTCAGTGGCCGCTGGAGGCAATCTCTACCTTAATGACAAATACCTCGTTGCCTGCTTGGGGCAAACTGTACTTCACTGCCAAATGTCATGCTGCTGAAGACAAACTCTATCTCAGGGCCTCGTGCCTCTGTGTGCCTGCCAGAGACAAACGAAGCTACCTCAGTGCCAAAGAGCTTTCATTTTGCTGGGGCCAAATCAAACTCCCTTAATGCCATCTGATTCTGTGCTATGTGGTACACTTTCCTGGGGGGGGGGGAACCAATTTGTGGGCGAATAACTCAGATGTCTGATATCCAAACTTCACCAAACTTGGCAGGCATGCTGGGGAAAGACAGAGGAAGCTTCTGTGTGATTTAGGATTCTCTAAGTACCGGAGGGGAACTTTCCTGGAGGTTTCCTCCTTGTGACTATATAACTCAGGGGTCCATTACCCAATGTTTGCCAAACCTGCTTGGCTTGTAGAGAACCATCCAAGGAAGCTTTCCTGCAAATTTGGTGTCTCTAGCTCTCCAGGAGTTAGTTTTATAGCATTTTAAAGCAAAATTGAATTGACAAATTGATTCATCAATTTATCAGAGAATATTTGTTAATTGTTTTCATTGATTCATTAACCTTGACAAATCACAAATCACAAAGAATTGCATTTTTTAAAAAAATTCATCCCCATCTCTAGTTTTAACTGTGCAAAGGCACTCCTGGCCACCACCAAAACCTGGGCATCAGAGATGAATTGAGGAGCACCCCCAAGTTGCGCACCTGTGATTTCAGAGGGAGTGTAACCTCATCCAGGACATGTATTTTATCATTAAAATGGTAGTGCAAGATGGCAATGTAGCTCATGAACCTGAAAACTTACTAAAGTAGCAGACAAGTCATTTCTTTATTTATGAGGGGCTAATAAGTATAAAATAAGGGTCAAAACCTATTTGGCCTTGGTTTTAAATCAGTGTGCAATAGAGGGTTTGCATAAATAGAACATTTGAAATTATAAGTAGTTGATATCATATTTAAAGCTTCCAATCTTCAGCAGTGGATGGAAAATGCCCATAGGTACCAGCTGCAGTATTTTTCCATCCTGTGGATTGATACAAAGAGAGCAGGAGGTGTAGACTATATTATTGTAGGTCATTATGTTTCATTATGTTTACTGCTGCTCTAATAGGGATCATGCTTCTGACTTGGGAACATTGGAAGGTGCCCTGTAAATTATCCAACAGATATCTATCCATATCAGTATTTTCTATTCTCCAGTGTTTCAGAGAGGAGATTTTCTTAGCTCTACCTGCTGCTGCCAGAGATTAAATATGACAGCTTTTGTATGTGACACTCGTCCTTTACCACTGAGCTCTGGGCTTTCCCTAGAAGGAATGAAATGAGATGAGTGGCATGGGAGGAATAATAGGCCAGTACAACTGGAGTTCCTTAACCTCCATGCTGGAAAGAAGTGGATGTCTCTGATGACATCCTAGACATCAAAGTGCGAACATCCTGTACCTTTGTTATGGAAGGGACATGTCAGATTTCAGGAGCACCACAACTTCTGAAAAGGGGCCTTGTGCTGAAAACATTTAGAGCAGTCCTTCCCAAATGTTTCAGCATCACACCTTTTTAAAAAATATATATTTTTAAGAAACTAGCACTCTTCCCCACTCTGCTTCCAATTCCCTTTAATAACAACAACAACAATAAATCACACTGAAATTTCAAATGGAAAATAGACACAAAAGCTTAGTAGAAATTATTCTGATTTTGTGGTATGAAATTTGAAAATAAAACTATATATATTTAAGAGTGCCATCCTAACTTGCCAAGAAGGCTGAGGGCCAATTGAGCTGGCTCTGAGACTGTGCTGAATGCAAACCCCTCCCCCATGGATGATGATGATGATGTGCCGTCAAGTCAGTTCTGACTTATGGTTTTCCAGATAGGGAATATTCAGAAGTGGTTTAACAGTCACTTCTTCTGGGGGCATCTGGGGCTGTACAGCTTCCCAAGGGCCACAAAGGCTTGCTCTACTCCCAGTGGGACATAGTGGGGAATTGAACTCCTAGCCTCTGGCTCCACAGATATCTAAAACCACTGAGCTATCCAGCCAGCCCATTCTATGGATGCTGGACAGTAATTAGGACTACCCTGTACTGGTGTAATTTTTGTGCTGGCATAGTGGCTGTGAGTCCGGCTAAGAGAAATTTGGACCTTGCATGACTCAACTTCTTTCATTCTTCCACCCATGCTTTGACATTTCTGTCCACTGATTTCAGCTGACAGATCCTGTTGGGCAGATAAATGTTATACCAGCTAACAAAAGTTGCTGTGCTGGAACACGAGCAATGGCACTGGCACACAATGCTGTTGCCCATTGCAAACCCATGAAGACAAAATATCTTTGAGTTTGTATTGAACAGTGAGCTGGTAAAAATATATCTGTGATTACGAAAATTTCATAGCGTCATACCCCCTCCTTCACACTACCTTGCAGGAGAGAACAACACCCAGTTTGGGAACCAATGATTTAAGAGTTACTTCTCATCTTACGTGATGATTTTTTTTTAATGAATACTTTAGACATATCCAAAAGCCACACACTTTGGAGTAATCTTTATATGGAACAATTGCTATCTTTTTCCATTTGGAAACTGAGAGAGTAAGTGGATTCAGCATTGCCGCTTCTGACTTGGTTTTTTTTTCCCCTTAAGCTTCTAAAGGATCATGTAAATGTGAAGTGATAGTTGAGCATCATTTGTTGTTGTTTTTGTGGGCATCAAAGCCTGAAGGCGTATAAGTCAACACACAAAAATTATAAATCCTATAGAAAATCCTACAGCTTCACTTTTGATCTTTTAATCATTTTATGCATGGGTGAATTTAGTTATAGCAGCTGGACGGTGAAATCAAAACTTGGTCTGAAAATGCTCAGTCTTGATATGATTGGACAGAACACTATGTTCCAGTGCTTATACCAGTTATTTTAAGCTGTTCCTTTTAGCATTTTCAAGATTAAAATGTGTCTTCAATCTTTTCAAAAAAGTACCAGTTTTATGAATTTGGGTGAGGTTGAGTTGTGTACTTACCTTTGTGGGTAATGTAGTTTGTGATTCTCTTTGGCATCATGACCAGGAGTACTATTATGACAGAACGGTCAGACCTCAATAATGTTTTCTGGCATTTTAAGACTTTTGTACAATGGATGCTTTTATAACAAGGTAGCCTCATCACAAGAATATTCTTCTGGACCAGGACAAATCCAGCATTCTATTCTGGTAGCCTCCAAGTAGGTGTCTATGGAGAAGCTTACAAGCAGTCCATGGTGAGATAGCAGCCTCATGCAAATATTTCTCAACAACTGGTTTTATGAAGTGTGCTCCCTAGGTACTGGTTGTAGCATAAAGCCATTATGAATAAGAGACAGTGACAGTAGTGTCCTTCATGAATTACTCTAATCACTTTTTAAAGTTTTCTGACTTGATGGCTCTCATAACGTTGACTTCATCACTGTGATGAAAGACTTACGTTGTTTATAGAAAACATATCTTAGCCTTCTTGTACTTACATGCCACACAGGAGGGCAAACAGAAATTGGAACCAGTAATAAGGAGTAACAATGTAAAAAAAGAGCAACCATGCAATAAAATCAGCCATATGCTACAGATAAATACTTCCTTTCATCTTTCTTACATTTCATATCACTTAGCATTATTGTATGACCTTGGGCCTTTTCTGTGTGATTGAAAGACATGAGCAGTCAGCCATGATGTGAGAGATTAGAAGCATGCTTGCAGAGCATTAGAACTTGTACTTTCTATTGCCCTGTACAAATGATAACATAGGCCCAGAATTGTTGCTACGTTCTATCAAGTCACTTCCGACTCATGGTGACCTTACAAATGAGTGATCTCCAAAATGTCATGTCCTCAACAGGCCCTGCTCAACCCCTGCAGATTCAAGCCTATGACTTCCTTTAGTGAGCCACTCCATCTCATATTTGGTGTTCCTTGTTTGCTGCTCCTTCCACCTTTCCTAGCACCATTATCTTTTCTAGAGAACTCTGCATTCTCATTACTAGGACAGCCTCAGCTTCAACATTTTTGTCTCCAGAGATAGTTCAGGTTTGATTTGATCTAGGAGCCACTTGTTTGTCTTTCTGGCACCCCAGGGTATCCACAAAGCTCTCCTCCAGCACCGTATTTCAAATAAATCACTTCTTTTTCCTGTCAGCATTCTTAACTATCCAGCTTTCACACCCATACATGGTGATCAGAAATGCAAGAGCGTGGATGATCTTGGTCTCCAGTGACACATCCTTTCACTTGACGATCTTTTCTAGTTCCTTCATTGTTGCCCTTCCTAGTCTCATTATTCTTTTGATTTCTTGGCTTCAGTCTATGTTAGGCTTGATGATTCAATCAAGGTATACAAAATCTCCATTTTAATTTCTTCATTGTGAGTTTTAAAGTTGTGTAGTTCTTTTGTAGTCATGATTTTGGTCTTCTTCATGGTCAGGCACAGTCCTGCTTTGGCACTTTCTTCTTTCACTTTCCCTAGTCATTGCTGCTTTCTGCCTATAAGATGGTGGCATCTGTATATCTTAAATTATTGATGTTTCTTTCACCAATTTTCCTTCCTCCTTCATCTGAATCTAGTTCAGCTTTCCATATTATATGTTTTGCGTACAGACTGAACAGGCTAGGAGGGTAGAATGCACTCTCCTCTGACACCTTTGCCTATAGGGAACCATTCTGTCTCTCCATATTCTCTCCTAACAGTATCTTCTTGTCACACGACAAGTTACACATCCAAGCAATCAAGTGCTGAGGCACACCCAGGTAGAATGCTATTTTTCCATTCTGATCAAGTCTGTCACAAAAACAAAAGTATGAGTGACTTCACCAAGCTGGTGCAACAATCCAGTGTCTCCTGTCCACCCATATGGAGCCAACAGTCACCTAAGCACAGTATATAGGTCTAAATTATGTAGTCATTCCAGTTTCCCAGACTGAGGCAGTAATTGACCACACCGTGGTCAAGAAGAAGAGAGTTTGAACACATAAAACAGACAGCTAAGAATTCTCTGATTCACATGTGCGCTTTCATCACTTAATGGAACCAGTGAGCAGTTGCCATGTATATGTAAACTGTAACCCTATTCAGATGTTGCCTAAGTATGTGTTGCCCAATTACTTTGAGAGGAGCATGTTATCTCCAGCCCCTTTATTCATGCTTGGCCAATGGGTGGGGTGCTGTTAGTATGGTCCCCTTAGTGTATATGATTTCCACACACCCCTGGACAGACAAGGGGTGCCGTGAACTGAAACGTCTCACCCGTGACACTTACCGCCAATACCGGGACTCCAATGACAGATCTCTACTTCTAAGATACTTTGACCTCAAAAAACAACTCCAACAACTTATCCAGAAAAAGAAAGAAGACCTTTCATTTTCCCAGTGGGAACAGTTATATCAAGCCACAATTTATAATAAACCTAAACTTTTCTGGTCTATAGTATCTGGGTCTTCTCATAAAGCTGATCCAGAGGCTTCCACAGTTTCATCACTGGAGTGGCTTCGACACTTCTCAGCCTTGTTCTTTGAAAGACAAACTGATGTTCCAAACTTTTTAGATCCCCCATTGACCGCCTTACCCAACTGGCCCTTGACCACACCAGACGAAGTCCGTGAGTTAATTTCCCAACTCAAAAATGGAAAAGCCCCTGGCCCCGATGTCATCTCAGCTGAAATGCTAAAGCATGACTCGGACTTCTGGGCCCCCCTTCTTGCTTCCACCTTTTCAATGGCTGACCAAACTGGCTTAATGCCAGAAGCATGGACGAATGCCATTATAACTCCCATCTTCAAGAAGGGAGACCGCTCACTCCCCTCCAACTACAGGCCAATTAGTCTCTTGTCCATCATCGGGAAACTCTATACAAAGCATCTAATGGCCAAACTTGCCTCCTGGATGGCACAGTCCAAAATCCTTGGGCCTGAACAAATTGGGTTCACTAAAGGGAAGTCAACTACAGACCACTGTCTAGTTCTCTATCATCTGGCCAACAAATATTCACAGAAGCCCAATTGTAAACTCTACACTGCTTTCCTGGATCTGAAGGGAGCCTTTGATTCTATTGACAGAGATCTCCTCTGGTCCAAACTATACAATCTGAACATTGACCAAAGGCTGCTCTTCCTCATCAAAAGATTGCATACTTCTACAACTTGCCAAGTCAAGTGTTCCCCCGCTGGAAAACTAACATTAAAGATCCCGGTTAATAAAGGCGTTAAACAGGGCTGCATCCTAGCGCCCGCTTTATTTAACCTGTTTCTCAACGATATGGCCCCTTTCCTGGCTGAAATAGATGCTCACTCTCCTAAAATCGGCTCCCTACAAGTCCCTCTGCTCCTCTACGCGGATGATGCCGTTCTAATTTCCCGCACCCGTGTGGGTTTGAAACGCCTACTCACTAGGTGCCTCGAATATCTTAACCAAAACAAGCTTCTACTAAACTGCGAAAAATCAAAAATTCTTGTTTTCTCCAAATCCTGGCGACCCTTAAAATGGGTAATCAATGGAAACACAATAGAACAGGTTAAGCATTTCAAATACCTTGGTATCAACTTTCAATATAACTTATTTTGGACACAACACCGTAATTCTGTTACAAATCTAGCCACTTCCAGCACCCTTGCAGTCTCCCGGTTTTTCTACAATACTGGCAACCAATTCATCCCTGCAGCCATAAAGGTTTTTAACGCTAAAGTTCAGGCCCAAATTCTATATGGTTGCCCTATATGGATCAGCTCATTCGACCATTCTATTGAGTGTATCCAGTCAAAATTTCTTCGCAAAATATTAGGGCTGCCTAATTGCGTCCCATACGCTGCTCTTTGCCTGGAAACCGGACAGACTTCAATCGAATCTAGAGCCTGGTTGATTACCTTCAAATACTGGCTGAGACTTCATAACGACCCTGATCCAAATAGTCTCATTTTTCAACTACTTCAAGATTCGTCCTCCTCCAACTGGCTTGCCATCATCGAGAAAAAAATTAGTGCTTTGGGTCTATGCTTGGACTCCTTCTATATGCTGTCTGCCTCTGAAACGTTTCAAATAATTAAACGAAGAGTCCTGGACATTGAGCAACAAAACCTTTACAATGTGGCTAACAAGACTTGTTCACCAGTGAAATTGTCTCTTCCTTGCAAATTTGGACATATAGCTTCATACCTCTCTGCACTAAGTAACCCCCAGCACCGGAGGGCGTTCTCATTGGCCCGGTTTAATGTGATGCCATCTGCAGTCCTGACGGGCAGATTTTTAAGGACCCCCCACGCAGATAGGCTTTGTTCATGCAAACAAAACTGTATCGATTCAATTTCCCATATCCTATTAGGGTGTCCCAAGTATACTGCCCCTCGTATCCAACTTTTAGAACCAATTTTAAAAAACAAATCAGGCCTCTCTGAAGCCGACAAAGTTTATTTTATGTTGAGTGACTCTTTACAGGATGTATCTGCGAGTGTAGCATCCTTTCTACACTATGTTACAATCCTGTGTAACAAAGACCAGCAAACTGTACTCCTCTTTTAACTTTCCTTTTATACGTTGTCTTGTCTATGCCAATAAAGGTCTGATTGATTGATTGATTTCCACACACTTACATAACAACTGAGTAAGACTTGCTTCTTGGAGCTTACTGCAGTTGCAAAGTCATCCTGGCAAGAGCAATTTTCAGCAATTAAAGACTTCTGCCTTCTATCCTGTGGCCCTCAATGGCTTCCCAACAATTAAAAGGTTTCTGTGGAAGCCTTAGGATCTTAGTGGGGTAGGGAAAGAAATCAGGAATGTTTTAGTTCTGAATAATTTCTGAACGATTTATTTCTGAAAAATTGCTGAGACTGATGTCATCATCAACTTTACACAAAGTAACTTACAAGACAGAATTTTAGCCACTGAATAAATGGGGCTTGTTAAATCCCATTGTTACAACTTGTTGATTCAGTAGATCTGTTCTAGTCGAGTCTATTAATTAGATTTAGCTGTTGAAGTTCTTCTAAGGAAACTGGATACACAGAAAATTTGTTTTCTTTTGTAGCCAATAATAAGTTGCCCTTGTTATAAATACATTCCCATTCAACTAGTGGATAAATCAAAACCACATATATATATAATAATGCACATTTCTCTTACAACAGTAATGTATTCCCTAGCTATTACTTCCAAAACAAATCTAGCTGTGAAAGCACAGCTCCTTTTTTCATTCTGGAATTAAAGTTTAAAATCATATTGTACAGCCCTGCACGTAGAATTTGTACTGCTTATGCAGTATTCCCAGTTATTTTTAACATGAAAAAAGTGGTTGTTATGCTAGTGAATTTTTTAAATGATTAGCAATCAATATTTTGTTGATCACTTAGAGTTTTGATAGTGCATGTATTACAGAAATATGTGATCAAAAGGTAATGGAATATATGAATTCTAGAGCTGTGTATGATTAGGTATCTTGAGAATTTTAGCGTGTGGAGTCCTGTGCAGTAAAATCAAATTAAAGGACATGTGGATAATACATAAGCTGCCTGGACAGATCAGTGCTTTGGTATCTCTGGCTCCAAAGTCAGAGGTTGGGAGTTCCATTCCCCACTGTGTCTCTTGGGAGGAGAGCCAGACTTGGCCAAGCTGCACAGTCCCAGTGCACCCTCCAGAAGAAGGGGATGGTAAACTTCTTCTGTGTATTCTTTACCTAGAAAATCCTGGAAAGGGTTGGCATAAGTCAGAATTGATTTGATGGCATGCCAAATGAGAGAGATATATATGTTGTTGTTTGTTTGGTTGTTCATTTGTTTTTGCAAAGTCTCAAGGGAGCCTTTAGATGTACAGAAAAGATGTACATAAACTCAACAGAATCTGCTCATTTTGTATTCTGCCTTTCTACTGCAGGGTTCAAGGCAACCAATGAATGATTGCTACATGAAACAGTGGTGTGTTTGTATGGTAGCTAATTATGTGTTGCATATGGTTTTTTCTTTTTCTTTTTTGGAGTTTCTCAGGTTGTAAATGTAGTTTACCGTATGAGGCCTACTTGAGCTGGTCACTGAAGAACAGGAAATCCCATTGAATATGTAGCTTATTTATAGGCTGCAATTCTAAAATCTCTGTAATTTAGTAGCAACTAGTGCTATTATTCAAGAAAAGTTAATTGAACTAGTTTAGTAATAAGTGATCAGCTACTTTACCTATGGCATTCTGGCATGGTTTGGGAGTAGCTCTGTAGCGGACAAAAAAGCTCTACAGAGAACCATTAAAATTGCCCAGAATATCATCGGGCTCCAGCTACCAACCCTGGATGACATCTTCACATCCCGCTGTCTAAGGAAGTCACACAGCATCCTGAGAGACTCTTCCCATCCTGCTTATAACTTTTTTGAACTGTTACCATCTGGCAGAAGATATAGAACAATTAAGACTCGGACCATACGTTTTCTCAATAGTTTTTATCCCAGAGCTATAATTGCAATTAATAATGAGCTTAAAGACCACCAGTAGTGAATAATTATTTGGACTGTGTTACTTGGCCTGCGGTGTAGATGTTTGTATTTTTAGTGGGGGACTTTTAGTGGGTGGGGAGTGTTTGGGGAATTTTATGTGTGTGCATGTGTCTGGTCTCTGGGTGTCTGTGAATTTCGTTGTATGTGTATATACTTACAATGACAATAAATGATGATGATGATGATGATGATGATGATGATGATGATGATGATGATGATGATGATGTCATGGAAGAGCTTGGAAAAGTAATGTTCTGGAATGGCAGTTCCCAGAATTCTCTAGCCAACAGATTCTGGTCATAGAAAACAATAATAAAAAATTAAATCCCTGCCAAAGTTGGCTTCAGTTATAAGGAAAAGCTGTCAGCATACATGTAGAGTGAAGCAAACAAATGTAAAGGGGATGATGCCTTTGGAGACGTAATTATTCCAGATAAGACCATTTGCCCAGTATGTTTGCATATGCAGATTGCTCAGATGGAAATGCTACTTGCAGAGCCAGAGTTTGGGAGTTTGATTCCCCGCTGTGCCTTCTTGAGAGGGTTTGGTCTTGGTAATCCATAGAGTCTCTTCCAGGTCTGCAGTTCTAAGGTTATGAACTCAGTGGTTTAGATACCAGGTTGTGGAGCCAGAGGTTGGGAGTTCAGTTCCCCACTGTGCCTCCTTGATAGGGGCTGGACTCGATGATCCACAGGGTCCTTTCCAGCTCTGCAGTTCTAAGATTATAATTATTAAACTGGCAGAAGTATCAGCAAGCTCAGCAAGCTCAAAGAGTGGAAATGTAAATTTTAAAAGGGGAATAATAGAAGAAATATTATAGCAAATGGAAGAGACATAAAGATGGAGGGGGGGAGGATAAACAGAGAATTACACAAGATAACCCAAAACAAAATTAGAGAGGCCGAATTAAAATGCTGTTTTAAACAATGTACAGAATCGGAGAAAATAGAGAAAGCCCATGTCTTTCAATGTTTATAAAAAAGAAGGCAGCAGGCATGTTCAAAAATGTTAACAGTATGATAATTGTCCACAATAAAATACTAGTGCAAAGTGAGTATACCTAATAGTTGCTTGACAGTAACAGATCAAAATAATTTCTTGTACCAGAGGTACATACTGGATGCAGAATAAAGAAATCTAAAAAGCAATACAGCTAAAAGAAAAATAGAAAGCTCCTAGATTCAAAGTTTTTGCAGAAATATTAAAGTGAATTGATGATGATGACTAAATTGTTTTAGTGACTCTGATCAGATCTATAGCGCAGGAATAGAGATAGGATATTGGTATCCCATCTCTAGCAGGCATCATTCCTGACATTCAGGTAAGATTGGCTTTCATTACATTACCCAAAAAAGAAAATGTCTAAGAGTGAGGTGACTACAGAACAATATGTTTAATGAGGCACTTGCTTATGGTTTTCGTTACAACAAACACTATATGGCTGAATTTATATGAAGTGTGAAGAAGACATGCACATTGGAGTGAGAGGATTTGGAACCAGAGAAGCATGATTTTGTCTTTATGCATTTGGGGAGAGAGACTGTGACAGGAATATGAATATAGTCTTGCTTTTTTGACTACAAGAAAGTTTTTGACATAGTCTAGCACAACAAGCTGATAACTTACTGATAAACAAAAGTCTTTATGCAGGAAATACTCATACCATTAGCAACCTGTAGTGGCAATAAAAAGCTCCAAAGAAAGTTCAGGATCAAGTGACAGATACCATAAAGAAATGAAGTGCAGTGCTCTCACTGCTGCTTTTCAATTTCCACTCCAAGAATGTCCTTATGTATAGATGATAGAGTATTAATAGCTGAATATTTAGACTCCCTGTGCAAGTTACTTGATAAAGTCATTGAAGTAATGAAATGTAGTTCAAAAATGAATGCAAGGAAAACCAAGTTTAATTGTAATCAGTAAAATGCAAGCTGTGCAAGAAAGGCAGATTCAAACTGTATGTTGGAGTCTGTTGACAAATATGAGTACCTTGCAATTTGGTTGTATGAATGATGGGATTATAGCAGTGCAATGAAAGTCAAAACAGAGGTGGTCTAGAGCAGCTTCCATGAGATGAAGACTGTAATATGCACCAAAATCTTTAAAGATAAAGAAACCACAAACATGTGCATACAGGAAATTTATTTCAGATGCTGTGCTGCGTTTATTGCCTTCAGTTTTGCATATAGGACCAGGTCTGTATTACTGTTTACAATAGTGTTTAGAATAATATCTAGAATAAATATAGATATTAGATATGTTAGATATATATTAGATATTAGATATATTAATATCTGATATAAATATAAATAAATACCTTCAAAAAAGGTAGTGACCGCATATATCAAGCTGTTGCTTTTACTGTAGGCATTGGAGAGAGAAAAAATCTCAAAGCATCATGCACACCACTGGGGGTGATAATAATTCTTTCCTGTATAAAAAAAGATTTTCCAGCCATTTATGCTGATCTCATGACATTAGGCACTCACCATTTGTTTACTAAAGTGCATCTTGCTATTAGCACTTTGATGGCTTGAGATGCGCTTGAGCATAATTTAGTAAAACTGGGAAGCTCAATAATGATTCAGTTGTTTTGAGCCAGAGAAACAGATGCTTGGATGAGTCTGCTACAGTTGCTGAGCTGCTTTCTTTAGATCTAGGATGTATCACTATATGCATCACTATCGAAACTGCCTTTATTTATGTGAGGTAATGGCATTTTATTGGAAGTTTTGTAATACAGGGCCCTTAATCAGAATTAAAATCTGAATAAAATACTGTAGTCTATAATGCTTATGAACCTTCTATGTAAAAAGCTGTCTTTTCTAAAGTGCAGCAAAACAATATGTTTTAGAAGCCATTTAAAGTCCTTTTCAAACCAGACCTTTCAGTTTTTGTTTCCAGCGAAGTACTGAGCAATCATAATTGCATCTCATATATATATATTTGTAATGAAATGCTTTTTTCCCCTTCTTCTTCCAGGAGTCTAGTATGAAGTTTATCTGTATTTTGTGATCTTCAGTGCTAGTTCAAAAACATTTTGTGATGTTGGTTTATTTGAGCAAGCTAAACATTCTATGATATTTGAAGCTGATTTGTGGAGCAACATTTAAAGCATTTAAAGTCTCTCATTTCTTGCCTGGAAAATGAAATTGGATGTGAAGGTCTTGGGTACAATATACAAACTTTTTCTGTTTATTTTCAGAAGAAAAGTGGGGCTCTACCACCCATGAAATTGCCACCTCCTTACAGTGGATTTAAAAAATCCACTTCTGAAGAGTCTGAGGAGGAAGAAGGTGACATTTATACTGAAGGTGAGTTGTGGTTTATTGAATTTCTGCATTAAGGATCTTAAATGTGATGTTACTATGAAAGCAACAGTTTTTGAGATTTTGAATTTTCATGGAGAAATACTTTTGCACTAAACTCATCAAAGTGGGACTGAGGTTTCTTAAATCTAGCAGTATTTAATATTTTAAAACATCTGTTCTGAATGGGAGGGAAAACTTAATATCCATAGTAAGCAATTAGGCTCATGTGAACATCACATTGTTGATGTGTTTGCTGCTTCATCTAGTGAAAAATCCTCACTTTCATGCCACATAACCATACCTTGGATGTATTATAGTCTTCAGAACAGGATGGTTTTCTAAATGTAATGCATTGTTTCTGTGTGCTTTCTCCCTTTTCAGACTTCATGCTGAGTTTATTGGGTTTTCCTCTTTCCCCTCAAAATGTGATTGTGAAAAACAGACACAAAATCACTTTATTCGTGATTTTTAAACTGTGGTTTTGGATTCTTCTGGATCTAACAACAATGTCTGCTGCACATAACTCATCCCCTGTAGCTCACAATTTCTCTTCCTGTACTTTTGATGCTAGATCTGGCTTTTTGCATGAACAGAAACAGATAGGATCAAAGAGAGGAGAGGACTAGAAAGTAGTCCTAGAGAAGCCTTCAGAACATGTCAAACCAAATACAATGCTATGAAGGTATAAACAAGGTGGGAGAGTGAGAGCAGAGGTGAAGGAGTCTAAATACTAGTTGGAAATTTATACTGAGAGGAAGAAGAAGAATTGCACTTCTTGAGAGTTTGTGGTGTGTGGTGTCTCTGTGGTTTTCCCTTCTTATTCTGTCTGATCCTTCTTTTGCCTCTTTGTACTTTCTTACCTGCCATGTCTTCCTTTTCCTTTGGTACTATAGGAACCAAAATGCATGTTGAATGACACTCTACAAGGCTAAGTACTAAATAATCTCCATTCCGAATTAATGTATTCAATTAAATTCAATTTCATTTCTATCCCGCTCTTCTTTCATAACCACAACTTGAGGTGACTCAAAAGAAGATGTAAAAACAAATACAAATATACACACAAAAAGATGCAATATTAAAAACACAAATTATGATATTAAAACAGAGAATGAAAGCAATTTTTAAAGCAAATGATAAATTAGGATAGCAGCCACTTATTCTAAACCCCTTCTGTCACAAAGTCAGTTGCCAAAAATCTCCCTCAATAGAAAGTTCATTACCAGCCAGCATAAGAACAGTAGGAAAGGCAGTATAGTGCCAAAAAGACTTTATATTGCTGGAGAAAATGCAACAGAGTCACTGTGGGGTTCTGATCAGTGAGCAAGCCTAATCTGGTGGCTTCTTGAAGGGCCAAGGAGTATTACATGACTTCCTCCATCTTATTAAGAGACTTTTTTTTTTTGTGGGATCAAACAAGTTTCACTCATTCATCATTTTAGCTATATCACATTCCTATCCCATGCTCTGTACCAGCCACAGACTCAGACTAGGGCACTGTTGAGAAGAAAAGGAAGTTATTCTGGCTGTTCTTCCAAGGTTGACTGATTATAGGGCAATGTTAGATATGCCTCAAATTGCAGAAGGAATCTATGAAACCACGGTAAAATATGTGGTTAGTATACACTTCACATGCAATTTTGTTTTTAATTTGGGCAAGTTTGGCTCCAAGAGTAAGGGAAAAGCTAGTTTCCTTATTAAAAGCAAGAATTTCTACAGATACATTTAAATGAAGGAGAGTGAGAACACTGCCTCTCCAATAGATGTCACTGTGGTTACCAGCAAACATTTCTGAACCTGACGTGGGCAAAGCAATACAGCTTTAGAAACCTTTCAGAAAAATTATGACTCTAGATTTCTCTTGGATATTTGGTTTTTTTAGTGTACTAGGTCGTGTTTCAGTATTTTTGAATAATGTTTCTTACTTTACCTTTCTTAAAGAACAATGGAGCATTGCAACATTCCTATTCAACTTAGTATGCTTGTGCTTTGTCTGTAGTGTCCCATCTCATGTGTGTTTCTGTTTCCCATTCTTGTTTATAAATGCAGAATGCTTGTGCATAACTGTTTACAACTGTTGCTACAGTGCTGGAACATTGAAAATGCATTACACATGATATGGAGAGTTACTTTTAAGTAGAATGAATACAGTGACATGTTTAAAGCCTTCTGCAGTTAAGTGGTGGTAGGATGATGCTCTGGTTTCCAGAGCAGCATCCCACCACAGCTGTTCTGGGTGGCTTCAGCCCATCATTATATTCATTTTCCTTCAAAGGTGGCTTCTGCTCCAATAATTGTTTGGACAGTTGTAACTGATAACAGTGCTTTGGCTCTTTCACTGTTAATGAACTGAACAGATGGTATGCCTAAGGATTTGTGCATGCCTATGCATTTTAGAAAGAAAGGATAGAGACTTATGCTGTTCAGATGGAAAGAAAAAGAGGAGCAAATGATAAATAGGGAGGTGCAAACATGAATTTCCTAGGATGTTTGATTGTGACTTTTAAAAACTGCTATAAAAAAGAGAGATGTTAATGCTTTGAATGTGTCATCTTGCGTTTTACTGAAGAGGCATTAAATCCATTAGAATCAGCACTGCAAAGAGCAAGATTTAGGTTGGCTAAATTCAGACAGAGCAATTTTGTTTCTGGAATGCAAACATGATCCTCTACTGCATTTCTGATCATGTAAAACCTGAAAGAAGATCCTTAAGCAACTCTGCAAGGCTGACAGACATTCAGTGGTGCTTGGAACCAGGAACATATATCTATAAATCTCTCTGGCTGATGTTTATGAACCATTTTTTCCCTGCAATTAAGAGTGGGCACATTAAGAATGACATTAACTGTCGCCAGCTGGAGAGAACAGGGACCATCTCTTCAACCGAGTCACCTTTCGGGACAGGGACGGCATTCGCATGTTAGTGATCTCCAGCAATGCAACAACACAGCAGCAATAGCAGCCGCGGTGGTAGCAGCAGCGTCAGTGGGTCAGATGTGGGAAGCCAGGGATTTGTTTTCCCTGCATAGTTATGCCGACAGTTTTGCCGACAGATACAACTGTTAGCTTGTGGGCAAGCTTGAAATTAAGTACAATTGATCACATCTCATCATAGAAAGGGAACTGAAAGCTTACCCTTAAGGCGAGGGAAATCTCTCCGTCAGGCCCAAGGTCGTCAGACGAGCTCTGAGTCTCTTTCTGTGTGTGGTGTGATGAGGATTTGAGCTGCTCCCAGCATTTGAATGTTTGTCAGGAATGCAGATACCTTGAGGTGCATACTGATACAGCAATGGTACAAGGGGGGTTCCCAGGTATGTATGGAAGTCTCTCTTTCGATATATATTGTCCTTACTTTTGCAGAGCATTTGTAGGGCTTTAATAAATTGTGAGTGCAAATGAAAAGCAAAATGAGAATAGCATTATTGTTGTTGTTGTTATTTTAAACATGTTTGGATGTAAATAGTATTGATGTTTTGGTGCTTTTAAAAATGTGTTGGCTAAGTTGAAGTTTGAAACCATTGGCTGCAATCAGTTTGAATCTGGCAGCATCAGATATCTGCTGTGGTTGCTTAAAATTATCAAACTTACTTATTCTATGTATTACTAGCATGGGATACGGGTGGGTGATTCTGTAATGTTTTGCCTTGCAAGGTTTGGGGTAACTGGCTATAATATAGTAAACAAGCAGCTGTGCAAATGTCAACTGTCAGCATTTTCATTGTGTGAAGGCAACAGGATGTGAGTAAACAAACAGAATGTGAGTCAACCAACAGCCTGTTTCACCTTAGTGTCACAATATCGCTCACTTGTGAAGTATAACAGGCTCTTCCTGTCTATGTATGTAGTGGATACAAGAGGTATCTAGTATGTACTCTCTCTCTCTCTCTCTCTCTCTCTCTCTCTGTGTGTGTGTGTGTGTGTGTGTGTTGAGCACGCGCACACTTCTGCATGATGTTTGTGTATAAGATCCTTCACACACACACAAACACACAAGTCAAGACATGACAATATTACTTTGGTATGTTCAGCATCTGCCTTTTTAATTCAGCCTTTCTCAGTTATTGTAAATGCGGAACTTTATAGAACACTTGATTCTGTGTACAGAAAGCTGGCTTTGGAAAACTACAAAGGACAAATTTCCTTAGTGAAGTTGATACTTTATCACTGAGGGAATACTTAGCAGTACTGCAGTGACTTGCAATTAGAGATATGACATAACAATTTGTGAAAGAAGGTGTGTGGGGATTTGCTAGATATGTTACAATATTCCATTAATGCATGGCAAAAGTCTGCATTTATGCATAAGCTGACTGTAAGGCTCCAAAACAGCATCTTTTAGCAGGACCTGTTACGGAGAATAATATGCTATTGCAAAGTGAGCAAACTGGAAGTAGTAGATCTATCCAACTGGTAGCAGCTGTGCAATTCTAATGAGAGTATAAAGCATGCCGCCTGCTTGCTTATTTCTTTTTGCATGTCTAAAATATCTTCCTTGTGCACCTGTTTTTAAAAATGAGGACTTTTATGAAATATAGTGTCTGCTCTAGGAAGGAAGACTTAACATGCCCATTAATGCTTAATGGCATTCTGCTAATGCTTGTATTGATTACAAGACATTATTTATAATTGCAGAAAATGGTGCTTCATCTGTCCATTTGAGCTTATTGTTATTTCCTTATAAATAGCTATTTTTTTGTCATCAGTATGGCATGAATGAATGACTACCGCATTAGCATACGTTTTTAGTAATATGTTTTTAATATTATAATTTCCCACCTCAGATGTGTAGTAGCAATTTCTCCCAAATTGCTTTGTAGATGTTCACATAAGTAAGGCACAGACAGTGTGACTGAAAGATTCTCTTGCCTTTTGTTCTTTGAGAGTAATTCTACTTTTTGTATATTATAGTGATGAGGCAGCAGTCTGCTGCAAGCTGAACCTGTTTTTCCTGTGCTTTCGCCAGTGGTGCTGTGCATATTGGCTTGGGAAGAGCAGCTTTGTGTTAGCGTAAGAGTGCTCTGCTAACAGAAAGGGTCTCTGCCAGATTCCACCGGTTCCCCTCTCCTGCTACAGTCCTTCATCCCACACCATGCTCAAAGACTGCATCTGTGTGTGCTTTGGAAGGAAAGACCGCAGAAGGAAAATAGCAGGCAGATAAATTGTTGAGGCATTATTGAATGATGGTAGCTGTTAGTATTCTTTTTCATCCATTTAGATGTACTGTTGAGATCTTTAACCTTATCTAATGTCATAGGTTTGCCAGTGGTTTGAGCAGAGGCACTTGCTCCCTGAAATTTTGTGTGTGTGTGTGTGTGTGTGTGTGTGTGTGTGTGTGAGAGAGAGAGAGAGAGAGAGAGAGAGAGAGAGAGAGAGAGTCTCCTGCTTATACCATGAGCCATCCCTATTAAGTGTCAGGTGGTCGGACACTCTAGGATTTGCTTGTTCTACACAACCCTGTACACACCTCCAGGAAGGTTCACCATTTGAAAAGCATTACCACAGCTTGTGTTTATCGGTGTCTGACACAGTCTCTTTCTCAATGCACCAATCTTTCCAGGTGCTTTTGCAGTGAGGACAAAATACGAATCATTTTGAGAATATTCTACAGCTAGCCTTGGGCTTACAGGTTACCCTTTCCTGTTTTTTTTTTTTCCTTTCCTTTCCTTTCCTTTCCTTTCCTTTCCTTTTTATTTTATTTATTTATTTATTTATTTGCAGAAGGTAAGTGAAGGGAAGAAATTTGAAGGTGCTGTTTGATAAGGTATGATTTGTGCAAACCACAGTGTCAGTAAAAGCCAGTTAAATCAGTCAGATTGGCAGGCATTAGGGACAGGGCTTATTGGTAATGGCCTCTGCCTTATGCAATGCCTGCTCAAGGCATGTAAAGTTATTCCCCTCAGTTGTATTTAAGAAGGCCTTGAAAACAGACCCCTCATGATAAGATTTTAACTGGTGTGCTTTTTATTATTTAGGTATAGCTGCTTTTTTTGTGAGACAGTGTGAGATAATGGATAGAGTGTTGAATTAGGACTTAGTAGACTTAGGTTTAAATGCCTGCTCATCCATAGAGTGTGGCTTGCAAACCATTCCTTGAGCATCTCCTGTATTTTAATCCTATTTGAATAGCTTTAAGTTGTAAGTGACCTGATGACATATAACAGCTGCAATTTTATTTATATGTATTTCTGATTTTCAAAAAAATCTTTGCTCTCCCATGTTTTTTTTAAATGCTAAGTTTTATTTTTATATTCTTTTTATTTTTACGCTTGTATTTTTGTTCAGTGCCTTAGGCAGCTGATCTGCCCTGGAAATTCCAGGATCTGCAGTTCGAAAATACAGATCTTCAAACCTCTGCTGAGAACTAGTTTGCAATTTAAGGTCACACTTTTGAGTTAGGTGATCCTGCCTATGTGCATAAAGGAGTAATTACTTACCACCTAGCATTGAACAGTTTGACACTGTTCATGTCTTATCTACTGCTACTTGTACAGGTAAAACTAATCTTTGAAAACAAAATTCTTTTGAGCGGTTGCATGTCTAATGTTGTCTGGTTTAAGAAACTTCTGTAGGTATTTAAATGTTCAAAGCCACAGAGGACAGATTAGCTTCCTACTTTGCAACTCAGTTAAGACACACATAAAATAAGAACGTAGACTTCCTGCTGCCAAATGACAACTTAACAGTGTGATATCCACACCTTTAGTGAGGGTAATCCAACTTTTTTTTTTTTAAAGGTTTTGGATTTCTGATCAGGAAAAGACCTGTAGTATTAAGAAATGCAGATGAGTCTGATCCTGATTCTGCATAAGGAACAGATTGCACATAGCACTGCATCTTTCTGTGACAGCGCTACAGTGATGGAAATTAGAGAGAGGCATGAACTTGGGTTTGGAGATGCATGCCATTTCATGGCGCAACACCTGTGTTCCTTTCCCCTGCCTCCCCAGCTTGATCCTCCACTCACCAGCCAGCGTGTGCTTATCTCCTCTTCCTCTCCAGCTGTTCAACCAGTCTCCGACAGAAGCACAGACTTCTCTGCCCCACTTCCTTGTTCGATTGTCCACTCAGATAAGGAGGCAAACCTCTGCTCCTGCAGGGGCAGCAAAAGAGGAGAAGGAGAGAACACATGCCATCTGCTGAGTGGGTCATTGGCAGGGGAGGTGTGGTGCTGTGTGTACAAACTGGCATGAACCACTGAACTGAGGCTTGTGTCCATCTCTAGTGGAAATCCCTTTGCAGTATTTGTAATTTTGAAAAGTTGGATAGTACTTTTTAAATGAATTCAGTATAGTGGGGTCTTGACTTGAGAACTTAATCCGTATTGGAAGGCGGTTCTCAAGTCAAAATGTTCTCAAGTCAAATCTGCATTTCCCATAGGAATGCATTGAAAACCATTTGATCCGTATCTGCTCTTTTCCGTCCATAGAAATGGGAAGCTGCTATTCTGCCTTCGACCACTAGAGGGGGATATTTTGTTTCTTTTTTTTCTTAGGTCAAGAAAGGTTCAGGGAAGGCAGGGAAAATACAGTCCAGGCAGTACAGTACCAGGCAGTCCGAAGACTGTCTCCCAATCCACTCTCTAAATGCTGGGAGGAGTGAGGAAGCAGACAGGCATCCTTTTCACTGGCCAACAGTTAACTGAAAGTTCAAATTTTGCACTTTCCCTGCCTCCCACATGGTTTTTTTTCAGTTCTTAACTCAAATCTAAGTACTTAAATCAAGTCAATATTTTCCTATGAGAGCGGTTCTTAAATCAAAATGTTCTTAACTCAAGCCATTCTTAAATCAAGACCCCACTGTATATGGTGGCTGCTGTTGCAAGACACTATTCACATGGCTGTGTGGCCATCAAAGGCACTTAGTAGTAAATGGTTGTCCAAGTTTAGTAGAGAAAGGATTCATTAGGCTGTGTTCTGAAGGAGCTAAATGACAGGCCCCAATTATTCCATATATTTAGGATGGTGTGTATTTAATGGGTTTGACAATCATAACCTTTTCCAAACATAATAGGTACATCAAGGGTGCAAGTAGAAATGAACAATAGATGTGTTGTTCATTTCTGCTTGCACCCTTAGGTTCTTGTTCCTTTGTTGTCATTTAAAAAAGAGTCAACAATGACTTCTTTCTGTCATGACCTTACACCAGACACTCAAATATCACTTAGGAGTATACAGTGGTGCCTCGATTTATGAAATTAATCCGTATTGGAATGGTGGCCGTAAGTCCAAATTTTCATAAGTGGAAGCACCATTTCCCATAAGAATGCATTGAAAACCGATTAATCCGTTCCGGCTGAAGAAAAAAATACAAAAAAAATACCCAAAATAAAATAAAATACTGTAAAAACAGAACAGTTTTTGAAAAGCAAAAAGCAGCACCTTACCGTGCTGCCGGTGCCGGGAGGTGAGCTGCCGAACCATGCCGTCCGGGCTCTGCCTCCCGTCCCCGCTGCTCTCTGCCTCCTGTCCCCGCTGCCCTCTGCCTCCCATCCCCGCTGCCCTCTGCCATTGTGGGAGGCAAGCCATCAGACCATGCTGGCCGTGCTCTGCCTCCCATCTCCGCTGCCTCCTCCACTGTGGGAGGCGAGCCGTCCGACCATGCCAGCTGGGCCTTGCCTCCTGTCCCCGCTGCCCTTTACCTCCCTTCCCCGCTGCCCTCTGCCTCCCATCCCTGCTGCCTCTGCCGCTGTGGGAGGTGAGCTGTCAGAACATGCCAGCTGGGCTCTGCCTCCCATCCCTGCTGCCTTCTGCCTCCCATCCCTGCTGTCCTCTGCCTCCCGTCCCCGCTGCCTTCTGGCTCCTGTCCCCGTTGCCTCTGCCACTGTAGGATGCGAGCTGTCAGACCATGCCGGCCACGTTCTGCCTCCCATCCCTGCTGTGGGCAGCAGAGCGGCTTTGTAAACCCAGGAAGCCGAAAGCTGCCCCAACCTCTGCACCAGGTGCCATCTTCCTGGGCTTCCAAAGCCACCGTGACCGCCACACCGGGGACAGCTTCCCGGGCTTCCAAAGCACAGGCATCTGGCGTGGCGGTCAGGACGGTGTTGGAAGACCGGGAGGCTGAGCCTCCCTTTTCCTAACCGTTGGGGTGAAGAAGCAGCCTCTTTGCCACCAATGGTTTGAATTTCCCACCCTTTCCCCCCTGCCTGTTTCTTTTCGTAAATGGAATCTCCGGAGTGAGTCGAAGCAAAATTTTGTGGCTGGAGCTTTTCGTAACTCAAAATTTTCATAATTAGGGACGTCCATAAGTTGAGACTCCACTGTATATGTGAAGATTTTCAGTCATCCAGGTGAGGTTATCTGGAAGTTGAGTCATGGGAACTGGACTTTTTTTTTCTTATTAGTTTGAAATATTTCACTACTCATCTAAGTAGTTTCTTCAGTCTGAGAAGAGCCTGAAGGAAACACCTGATATATCCTCCACATTGGTTACACACTTCCCCCCCCCCCGGTCTGAATAGGCTCATTAGATGGACAAAGGGCAGGGGGATAAGTGAAAATCCCACCTCTACAGCCCCTTTGCACCCATTGTCATTGGTTGTTAACAGTCATTAACAGTGGTCTTTACGGTGAGTGGGCCTGGTCTTTCTAGTGACAGATGAAAGGGCAGCACCATCAATGGAAGACAGATTGTAACTAAGACCTCCACCCCTGCTGAGTGAGGGATTTTCTATATGCACATGTACATATGGCCTCCCTGACCCCTCTTTCAAGGCACCCGTATTCTCGGTCCAAGACTAACTGTTCATTTGCCATGACTCAACTTCCAGATATCCCTTACAACAGTGGTCCCCAACCTTGGGCCTCCAGATGTTCTTGGACTACAACTCCCAGAAGCCTTCACCACCATCTCTGCTGGCCAGGATTTCTGGGAGTTGAAATCCAAGAATATCTGGAGGCCCAAGGTTGGGGACCACTGCCTTACAAGACATGGCACTGTCATGAGTTAAGATGGTTTATCCGATTTGGCTCTTTGGGGATGTGAGTGAAGGCATATTAAGTCTCCTTGCGGTAAAAAGTTCCAAAAAGCTGGATTAAGTATATACGTCCCTGTGTGCATTTTTAAATTTTGCTGGATATTTTGTCATGCAGCAGTGGTTTGCACATTTCAGCTCATTTTCTGAGGAGATGGCAACGCATTCTCACTCAGTCTTCCATGAATGCTTTTGTAGTCTTTTGAATGCCCTTCTGAAATTGTCAAAAATGAGGATCTCAGGGACCACATCTCCCTTTAGGAGCCTGCCTGAGTGTTAAGATCTTCATGGGAGGCCATTCTCTTGGGCTCACCACCCTCACAGGTGCATTTGGTGGGGACATAGGAGAGGGCCTTCTGTGTCAATGCACCCAAATTCTGGAACTCCTTTCTGTGGGAGGTCAGGCTGGCTCCATCTTCGCTGTCCTTCTGCAAGCCGACAAAGACAGGCTTTCCCTTAGTGATTTGCTGTCTGACAGGGGTTTTTTTAATGGAGTGTTGTGCCTTGTTGCTTTTCATATGTTTTTTGGTGTTGATTTTTTTTACCCTTTTCGTTTACCCTTTTTAGTGTTGAATTTGATTCTCTTCAAATATTTGTATACTTACTGTTTTTAACTTTTAGATATTGTCTTTTACTAATATGAGCTGCTTTGGGCCCTTTTTAAGGAGAAAGGTGAAGTACAAATATTTTAAAGAAAGAAAGAAAGATGAACATATTTGTAACCTCCTTCCTGTCTTCATCCAAGTTGGGTTCAGTTCTCTGCCCATCCCCTGTAATGCTGTGGGCAATTCTATACTTGAATAAGTGAGGTTCCGTACTGGCAAGGCAATAATTAATTTATAGTGCTTTGCAGAAAGTAGAGGGACTGAACTGACTCAACCTAAAGGTAGTATCTAAATAATTATCTGGAATACATTCACATGTAATGCAATCCTACATGTGTCCACTAATACTGAACAGCTCTGCCCGTTCAAATATGTATAGGCTTACAGCTTTACATTGGATAAAATAGTAGTAATAAAAAGAATGAGCTAGAAGCCAACCAGGCATAGTAGGATAATAAAGTCTCATGTTAAATATTTCTCTGGTGTTTCCTACACCATTTTTCAAGCACGTTTCTTTCTTACAATTTATTTTTCCATCTGCAGTCAAACCTAAGTATTAGTTCTTTGTGTATGGTAGCTCATTCTTATAACCTTTTTTTTTACTTTCACAAGTCTCTTGATGTTCTTATCTTGTTTGCCAAAAGAAACAAGGAGCTGAAAAGATTTATTGTAGTGTACTTCTTGTCGAATTTGTTGATTCCAACTGAAGTTAAATATAATTATAATCTACCTCAAGCTAAGACCTCTCCTCCTTTATAAACACAGTGATAAGGATCAATTGTTAGGCATGTTCTATATGTTCAGAAAAGGCCTAATTTTTAAAATGTATTCGAGATGACAAATATGTTTCACATTCAGCCTGAAGAGAAAAGCTTTATAAGTAAACAATTTTGACCTATAGTATTTAGTATCAGGTTGTTTACAGTGCTTTAGGGGACAGCATTTAGTTTAAATATACAGAGTTGGCATGAAGGAGGGGGGTGTTTTTGTAATGGTTGTGTTGTGTTTTAGAGACAATCTTTCATACTTTACTGAACTAAACAAAATAGCTCTAGCACTCTGCTACAGAACAGACAATACTAACTATTGTCCATTTGGATGTTCTTTCTGCTTCTGGACAGAAGAGGAGTGGAAGAATTATGTATTTTTAAAGAACACATCAAAATATTGTAGCTTTTTTCTATTATGTATGTCAGAGCCTTGTTAGATCAGGTCAAAGGCCATCTAGTCCAGCATATTGTTCCCTACAAAGGCCGACCAGAAACAGGCAAGCAGGATGTGAGGACAATCGCTGTTCTCCTTAAGTGGCTGGGGGAGCACTGGTGGTGGCATGCACTAACTGGTGCTCAAAGGTACAAGAGTACATTGGACAGAAAGTGCGCTGACGTGAACTGGACTGGTCTACAGATATATGTCCTGTAGAATGGATTACTGAGCTCTGGAATAGCTTGCCTATGGGATGGCATTGAAGAAATCTTTGGTTTGTTTCATTAACAGCATGATTGACTATTTCTTGGTGGCACAAAGGGCTGAGGATTTATCCCAGTCTATGCGCGACGGAATGAGCCAAAAAAAAAAAAAAAAGACAGATACATGATTGCTGTAGCAAGAAAGCTTTGGCTGAGCTGTAGCACAATGAAACAGTATGGGCACACTACAAGACATTTTCAGTTGCCTCAGGCTCAGAATGTACCCCGATAAGATGCTAGAGTTATATCATATGCCACTGGATAAAGGGACAATATATTTTCTGGGAATAAAGAAAGGTGGTGCAATGCACTTTTTCTCCCAGCTTGCCGTCTACCAGTGCAGAACTGAATTTTAGGGGTGAACGTAATGAAGCGAATCAGAAGGTGGGAAACTTTAGGGGTAGTTGATAGAACAAACAGCAATGACGTCCTGAGAGAACGTTTCTCCCCTCAACGTTTTCCCTAAATCTAGGTTCCCAATCCCTTTCTCTTTCCAAGGGAGAAGGACTTTTCCTCTTCTTGACACATCTTTCTCCCAGCCAATGTTCCTACTGAGCCTTTTTCAGGATCCCTCATCTGGGATATATGAAGAGGTTCTGTTGGACTTACCTATTTGGACCTAAGGCACTAAGCTCTTTGCACCCTTGCATTGGATTAGTTAGATATAATCCTTAGTTTTTGTTTTAGTCATATTTTGATTTGCTAGCTTTGCTGCCATATAGTGGGAACCTTTAGGCCTGCTTCTAAAAGTCAGAACTGGGGGGAGTTTAGATGGTACTAGACAACACTTCAAGTGTCTGCCTTGATTTTACATGTCACAGAGATTTCATTTAAAGAGTTAATTTAGTTTGTTCGGGATTGTATCTATTCAGACAGCTTTAGTGAGAGCAGAATATTTGACTTGGTCTGTTCCCCTTATTGTACATAAGTCTTCATCTTAACCTCTAAGGTTGTGTCTCCCTCCTCCTTCCAATTCAGTTTAAAGCCCTCCTGATGAATTTCTTTATGCTGTGGCCAAACACATTCTTCCCACTCCTTGTGAAGTGTAACCCATCACTTGCCTGCAGTCCATTTTACAAGAAGCATAGCCTGCAGTCCCACTCATTCACCCAGATTATTTTCTTTTCCCTTTCCATTCATCTTCTGAACACTGGTATGATGGTCAAGAAGAGTATCTTGACCAGATAGGGACTTCCCCTCTTTCACCTTTTCTTCCATTGGTGCTATCAGTTTGCACTTGCTGCATATATAGGTTGTGTTGTTTCCAGGCACGAAGACAAACATTGCGCATACTTTGCAGGTCACCACCCCTGAAGTGTCTCCCTGTTACCTTTTTTCCTTTCTTCTGTTTGTCTATGAGTGCCATTTCCTTTGTCTTGTCTGCTGGGGAAGTCCACAAGCATATAACTATGTCCAGAACTTTTATTAGGGACCTCCCTCTTGGCCTCCCACACCAAGCTTCCCTGTCAAATTCCCATTAGCTCTCCTTGTTTGCTCGCTCTGGGCACACTCTCTCTAGTGTCTATCTCAATTGTGTTCCTCTTCTGTGCTCTGTCAGCAAACAGAAAGTAGCACTGAATATCTATACAAAAATTCAACCCACTCCTTGGACCAGTTAGCCCAATGACATTTATGCAACTACACAATATAGCTCACCCAGAAGCACAACTATATTACAACTCCCCTGCTTGTGCTAAGAGCTCACAGGATGGTAATACAGAACCAAGGATAGCACCAAGGATCCAAGGATAGCTTTTTGCTCCAAAGATAGCTGCAGCTGAATGGATGAACTTGGGCCTCTTTTAGTCCATGCCTATTCTCTTCAAGCTTCGGTCCTTCCACCTCAGTAGGAAGTACTAAAGGACAATTCACTAGCCTGAACCTGGGCATTTGATTCCCTCTTCAGGGCTCCTACCTAGTGCCCTGCTGGTTTTAGTGTACTAGCTCATAAGACCATGCAGCTTCTGGAGGAGGACAAGACATCTTCCTGCTGGCAGCCAGGCTTGGGAAGTGCAGGCGTTGCTGGCTTAGGGGTGAGACCAGGGCAGGTATCCCTACTACTGATACTCCTGGCTCTTCAGGCTGCAAGTCCATTTCTAGATAATCACTGGGCTTCTGGGTCATGACATCCATTCATACTTATAGTTGTTTTAGAAATAGAGAAACTCCAGAATATGCTAGACCACAAGACGAATGGTTTAGCTTCTAATTAGAAGTGCAAAGGAAATGTAAACCATATTTAAATGGTCAACCATATTCTCTCTTTAATGTGATTTTGGGTTTCACTCTGATACCTGAGTGCTGAAAGCAGTCTTCTAATGCCTGCCAACATTTTGAACTCCAAATAAAAGACAAATCCTTCAACAATGCTAAAGAGACAGTTAATAAAAGCTAGGCTGTACATTTTAATATCTAATATTTAATTCCCAAAGTAGGCTGTACAAAACAAAACAAGATAATTCAATATTGCTGTTGTTTGAAACAGTTCTTTGCCTCAGTAACCAAGGTCAAGCCATACTTGTGTTGAATTCTAAAAATCTTGTCTTCCAATATTTATACTTGAAAGGCCTTCAAGCTCAAGAGGAGAAGGGGGGAGCTAAGAAATCCGAGGGGTTAGTATTGTCTGGTTTCTTTACTACACTCTTGAAAACATGAGCTGCTCCATTCTCCATTTCACAGTTCCTGACATTTAATTTCTCTTATTCTTGTATTTTAAATCTGTACTAATGAAGACATTTGTCACTAGATAAATTTAGGCCCCAAGAAAATGTTCATAAAAAGTTAATTAGGGAGTGTGGCCTTACAATTTTAAAGTAATTTCCCAGTGGAACACAAGATCCTGGAATAAACTATCTTTCTCTACCTCTTCATGCGTCATTATTCACATTGCATAAAATATGCCTTGCCTCACAATAAATTCTCACACTTGTGGCCAAATCTATCATGTTAATCAGCCCTTACTGTTTGGCATAAATGGCATTGTGGACTCAGGTTTCCAGATTCCTTTGAGGAAGAGCATAAATCTCCAGAGAAAATGATGAAGCAGGAATAGCTGCCCTATGAACCAAGCAAAATACTAGTTGTCCTGCACATTACCTCTACCCACAAAAGCCCCAAAAGAAAGAACAAAGGCTACAGGTATTAATTCTTTAGAAGCCATTAATTTTGCAAGCACCTTTAACGTAATGCAGTAATATCTAGAAACCAACATGAATTTGTCAAGCTCACAGGATAATATCTTCCTGATAGATGGTGGGAATGCTGTAGACATAACATAACTTGTTCAGCAAAGCTTTTGACAAAGTGCCTCATGATATTCTGATTAACAAGCTAACTAGGTGTGGGCTGGATAGAACAAGTGTCAGGTTGATACACAGTTGATGACAGAACTGTACTCAGAGAGTTCTTATGAACTGATCCTTCTTGAACTGGGAGGAGGTAACAAATGAGATACGGCAAAGCTCTGTCTTGACCCTAATTCTCTTCAAAATTTTTATTAATTACTTGAATGAGGAGGGTGCAGGGAATGCTTATCAAATTTGCAGATGACACAGAATTGGGTAGAATAGCTAATAAATACCCTGGAAGACAAAATCAAATTCAAAGAGACCTCTATAGCCTCAGACACTGGGTTGAAAACAAAAGAATGAAATTTAACAGGGATAAGTGCCAAATTCTAGGGGTGAAAAACCAAATGCACAGTTACAAGATGCAGGATGCTTGGCTCAGTAATACAAGTGAGAAGAACCTTAGAATTATTGTAGATCACATGCTGAATATGAGACAGCAGTGCAATATGGCTTTAAAAAGGCAAATGCTATTTTAGGCTGCATTAGCAAAAGTATAGTCTCCAAATCCCATGAAATACTGATCTACCATTTTCTCAGCACTGGTTAGGTCTCATCTTGAGCACTGTATCTAGTTCTGGACACGGCACTTTAAGAAAGATGCTGACAAACTTAAAAAACTTCAGAGGAGCACAACAAAGATGATCAGGGTACTGTGAACTAAGTCCTACGAGGAAAAACTGGAATAACTGGGCACATTTAACCTTGGGAATAGAAAATGAGGGGGGATATAATAGCATTTTTCAAATACTTGAAGATTGTCATGCTGAGGAGGGACAGGATCTGTTCTCGATCATTCCATAATACAGAAGACATAATAATGGGCTCAAGTTACAGGAAGCCATATTTTGGTTGAATATCAGGAAAAAAATGTCCTGATTGTTAGAGCAGTAAGGCAATGGAACTAATTACCTTGGGAGATTGTGCGTGTTCCAACATTGGAGGCATTGAACAAAAAAAAAATTAGACAGCCATCTGTCAGATCTACTTTGGTTTGGATTCCTGCATTGAGCAGAGGGTTGGGCTCAATGGTCTTATACTTCCAATTCCATTGTTCTATGATTTTATAAGCTACAATCTGTACTTCCTAATTTAGGGGTGATAAATATTTATTCAAAATATTGCCTGACAGTATTAAAAGAAGCAGTTAAAAACCAATAATAAATTGTAAGAATATTTTGTTTGCTTGCTTGGTTGGATGCTTGGTTGCTTGCTTGTTTCATTCATTCATTCCATTTGTTTCCCCTTTGCATAGTGTCACAGCACTATTCTGGGTGGGTTACAACTAGAGATGGAGGTATTTGTATTCGTATATGAATACCTCCGCACAGCTGGATGGAACAAGGGTCTGTCCCCTTGGGGCTGGACCATCCACTCACGCGTCCGCCAGTGGCAGCTCCTCTCTCCCTTCCAATTGCTCTGGAGCTCCCCATCAGCTATCCACTCCTTGCAGAAGGAGGGAAGATGAGTATCCCTGCCAGGCTGATGAGTGAATAGTTGACTGGGAGCACCGGAGTGATTGGAAGGGAGAGTGGAGCCGGTGGCAGTGGATGTGTGAGAGGATGTAACCCCTCCTCTGGGGCATTCTTTTGGGCAGAACCAGAGTGATGTGGTCAAATTTACTTGCACCAATCATCAGTCTGGCTGCTGCATTCTGGACCTGCTGAAGTCTCTGGATCAGGTTCAAAGGGAACCTCATGTAGACAATATTACAGTAGTCAATCCAGGAGATGACTATGGCCTGCACCAAAGTACTGAGGGAGTCCTAGTCTAGGTAAGATCAAAGTTGGGCATTAAGCCTAAGCTGGTTAAAGACTGATCTGGACACGGCTGCAATCTTGGACTCCCAAGAAAGAGTTGGCTCCAGAAGAATGCCCAAATTATGCACTTGGTCCCTAAACTGCAGGGACTACCATCCAGCCTAGGGACCATCCTCCCTAAGCTATCAGAGGACCCCCACAGGAGGAAAATCTCTGTTTTGTCTGGGTTCAGTTTGAGCTTGTTAGCCCTGGTCCATTCCAGTACTGCAGCCGGGCGATGCTCCACCATCTGGACGGCATCCATTGCAGAGGTGGTAATGGAGGTATAGATTTGTGTGTTATTAGCATACTGATGACACCTTACTCTGAAACTCCTGATGACCTCCCCCAATGGCTTAACATAGATGTTAAATAGCATCGGCGATAGTGCCAGTCCCCGAGGAACCCCATACTGTAGAGTCCAAGATGCTGATACCTTCTCCCGTAGCTGAACTCTCTGGACATGTTCCTTGAGGAAGGATCAGAGCCAGTTCAATGCTAAGCCCCCAATCCCAACCTCAGAGAGCCTATCCAGCAGGATATCATGATCAATGGTATTAAAAGTCACTGAGAGATTTAGGAGTACCAACAAGGTGCATCTGCCCCTGTGAACCTCCCTTAAAAGGTCATCCTGCAGTGCGACCAGTTTTGCTTCAGTGCCTCGTTGCGGCCTGAATCCTGACTGGAATGGGTCAAGGCAATCCCGCTCCTCTAGCTATGACTGCAGCTGATTTGCCGCCACCCTCTCAATCACTGTGCATTGTATGTTAGTGGTCGGACAGAAATTGTTAAGGTTGTCCTTTTTATTTTTAAAAGCATTAAACAAATACATTAAAACTCATAACAAGAGCAAGATTAAAATTGCAAATAAAACATAGAATAAAATGATCTCTTTTTAGAAGTCCCCTTGGTCAACCAGTCATTTTAAGGAAAGCTTACCTGAAGAAAAAGGTCTTTGCCTGCTTGTGGAAGGACAGTAAAAATGGGGCTAGCCTAGCCTCTTGCGGGAGTGAGTTCCAGTCTGGGATCAGCAATAGAGAAGGTCCTCTCCTCTGTCCCCACCAATGTGGCTGTGAGGGTGGTTCGACTGAGAGAAAGACCTCTCCTGATGATCTTGAATACCTGAGTATGCTCATAAAGGGAGATATGGTCTTAGATAGATTGGACCCAAAGCAGTTTAGGGCTTTATCGGTTAAAGCCAGCACTTTGAATTGTGCCTACAAACAGATCACGAGCCAGTGAAGCTGCTGTTAACTGGCTGCTGCATCTTGGACCTGCTGGAATTTCCAAACACTTTCCAAAGGCAGCCCCACATACAACGTGTTACAGTAATCCAGCCTAGATGTAACTAGGGCATTTTTCACCATGGCCAGATTCAGATCTCTCCAAGAACAGGCACAATTGGCACACTAGTATCAAGTGGGCAAAGGCACTCCTGGCCACTGCCAAAACCTGGGCATCCAGGCTCAGAGATGAATCCAGGAGCACCCCCAAGCTGTGCACCTGTTTTCAGCAGCAGTGTAACTCCATCCAGGATTTGAGATAAATGCGTTTCTAACAGAAAAAAGAAATTGGTGTTGCCATGCATATATGTATGTTATACTTCTTCCACAATACACCGTAGGAAATAAAAACGAGAGGGAATTTACACTTTTCAATATGTATTGTTTTAGAAAAGGACCATCTTGAGCCATCTCAGCATTGATTTTCATTCTTCCCTGGTAAATTTTTCCAATGGTATTTTTCCCTTTACTATTTGTAATGTCACAGAACATTGGGGCATATAATAAGGGATGGATCCATTTATTTGCAGTAAAAAAATCATTAAAATTATTTCTGGCGATAATGTTTATTCATTTATTTATTTACAAGATTTTTTTTTTAGCCACTCCATTACCAGTGGTCTCTGAGCAGCATACAATGATATTAAAACGTTTAAAACATTAAAACCATTAAAAATAGGCAATATTATAATAATATCCTATATTAAAAACAATCATTAAAACATTAATATTAATAAATCCTGCTGCTCATATGGCCAGCTAAAGAATACTATTTAATTAAAATGCTGGCTAAACAGGTCTTTGCCTGGTGCCGAAAAGTCAAAAGTTTTGGAGCCAGGTGGATCTCTATAGGGAGGGCATTCCAAAGTTGGGGGGCAACAGCCGAGAAGGCCCTATTTCAACACGCCATCCCCCTCACCTCTTTCAGGGATGGGACCTTCAGAAGGGCCTCCTGACCTGATCTTAGAGGACAGCAGGCTCGTATGGAAGAAGGCGGTCCTTTAGATAACCAGGTCCTAAGCTTTTAGGGCTTTATATGTCAAAGTAAGCACTTTGAATTGGGCCCGAGCAGCAGCCGGCAGCCAGTGTAAATTTTTCAGAACCGGTGTAATATGAGTCCGTGCAGCGGCACCACTTACCAGCTGCACAGCCCGGTTCTGTGCCAGTTGCAGTAGCTGGACTGTCTTTAAAGGCTGTCCCACGTATAGCGTATTGCAGTAGTCCAGTCTGGTTGTTACCAGTGCATGTGTGACTGTTGCCAGGCTCTGCTCATCCAGGTAAGGATGAAGTTGATATATTCTCCACAGCTGTAAGAAGGCAGTCCTGGACACCGAGTCCACCTGGGCTTCCAAGGTCAGATGGAGGTCGAAAAGCACCCACAAGCTGCGGACCCTGTCCTTTCGGGGGAATGTAACTCTGTCTAAGGCAGGGAAATGGCCCTTTAACCTATCTGGTGGAACCCCTACTAGCAGAACTTCTGACTTGTCTGGATTGAGCCTCAGTTTATTGACCCTCATCCAGTCCATTATCGAGTCCAGGCATGAGTTCAGAATGGCAACTGCCACACCTGGATTGGTGGAGAATGAGAGTAGAGCTGGATGTCATCAGCATATTGCTGACTTCTCAGCCCAAACCTCCTAACGACCTCCCCCAGTGGATTCATGTAGATATTGAATAGGATGGGGGACAGTATAGAGCCTTGAGGAACCCCATGACACAACCACCATGGATCAGAGCTACTGTTGTGGCAGTTTAGCACTGAAGACTCTTTGACCTATGTAAGAGTTCTTAAAGGATATCCCAGAATGCATTGAGAGTTCTCCGAAATGAGAGATATGGAACAATTATTTGCTGCCCTACTGTTTTGGTGATGATGACCTGAAGTAATTGTATGTGTGGGTTTTCAGCCATTGATTTCAGAACATGTTCGTAGCCGTACGGATTCTTGAGCCCCATTTCAGTATTAGTTTAAAATGTCCATACTAATTTTTTTTCTCAGTTCATTTTTGCCCTTGGAAGTGCTTGTGCAGCTGCTTTATAATATTAATGCAGGATTTTATCAAGGAAAAATGGCTTCAAGCAAAAGAAGAAGAAGAGTCCTTTGCTTATATTTAATCCACTCTGTCAGAATGGTGTTCAAAAATCAGTCTGCTCTTATTTCCTTTCTAATCTGCCTAAAACATTTGTGCCTTATCAGCAGCAAGGCACTGCAAGAGAAGCATATAGGCAGCTCTTTCCAATTTGCCTGACTTTCACCCGTCTCATGCAGCTTGAGTACATAGCACTGCAGGATTCCCTGATGGTGCAAAGGCTCTCTAAACTCAGCAGTTGTTACTCTGTGTGAAAAATGCATTTGTAGTTTTGACTACCCAGAGGAGATCACTCTTATGCTGTGGCATGCTGCTGACAATCAGGTAATTTAACACAAGCAAGTATGGGTTAGAGGGCTGGCCCAGATGTCAAATTAAACCATAGTATGCTGTTACAACAATGAGTTACAGTGAACTTCAAAATCATCCATCTGTACCACTCCTCCATCCTGCAGCATGGCTGCAACGAGGACTTTGGATGCTTTGGTTTATATTTTTATTATTAAATTTGCGGATGATACAACAGTGGTGGGACTCATAAATAAGAACAATGAGTCTGCTTATACAAAGGAAGTACAAAGATTGATACTATGGTGTAAAGAAAATCATCTCACACTTAACATCAAAAAAACTAAAGAACTCATAATTGATTTTAGGAGGAAGAGAAATGTACATTTACCACTGTACATAAACGGTGAGGAAGTGGAGAGAGTTGGTAGTTTTAAATTTCTGGGCACTTACATCTCAGAGGACCTCTCATGGACTATAAATGCCAACATGCTAATAAAGAAGGCACAGAAGAGGCTGTATTTCCTGAGAATGCTCGGGAAGTTAAATTTATCACAGCATTTGCTTCTGTCCTACTACCGTAGCACCATTGAGAGTGTCCTAACTTATGGCATTCTGGCATGGTTTGGGAGTAGCTCTGTAGCGGACAAAAAAGCTCTACAGAGAACCATTAAAATTGCCCAGAATATCATCGGGCTCCAGCTACCAACCCTGGATGACATCTTCACATCCCGCTGTCTGAGGAAGTCACACAGCATCCTGAGAGACTCTTCCCATCCTGCTTATAACTTTTTTGAACTGTTACCGTCTGGCAGAAGATATAGAACAATTAAGACTCGGACCACACGTTTTCTAAATAGTTTTTATCCTAGAGCTATAATTGCAATTAATAATGAGCTTAAAGACCACCAGTAGTGAATAATTAGTTGGACTGTGTTACTTGGACTGAGGTGTAGATGTTTGTATTTTTAGTGGGGGATTTCTAGTGGGTGGGGAGTGTTTGGGGAATGTTATGTGTGTGCATGTGTCTGGTCTCTGGGTGTCTGTGAATTTCGTTGTATGATATACTGTGTATATACTTACAATGACAATAAATTATATTATTATTATTATTATTATTATTATTATTATTATTATTTTACATTTACCATGGTTTGTTGTTCTCATCCAAACCTGACAAACTGTGGTTAATCATGAGTTTCTCTAGCGGTAGCAAGCAAATTTCAAAGTGTGATCTAGGAAACTGGCACCTTTTAAATTTTATGGTTAACACACACAAAAAGTAATCGGAAAGCGGGAGAAAGAGATATTGTGGACTGACCTTGGATGTATGCAGACTCCATGCCCCATTTTAAAATCTTTGTTAGAGCAGACAAATGGATATGCTATAGCTATTATGTGACCCAACAAGAAAAAGAATTTAAGAAGAGCTGTCAAGAAGCTGCCAATATCAAGCACAAAAGATACTCTAGTCTTCTGCAATTCTTGATTCATTCCTATTATATCTTCTTATGAAGGATAAGTTCTGATTTACTTTTTAGAGTGCTTTAGAAGCAGGTATATTCTAAGCAAACATTTGAAAGTTTTGGATTAAATCAGGACGTTTTTCAAACAGAGGCAAATTCAGCATACTTCTTGGCACTTTGGTTTAAAAAAAAAAATGAGAATCCCATCACTCTGGGGTAGCCTGCTGCTTTTACTCATGTATTCAGGTTAATATTACCTGAATGCTTGTAGAGAGTTAGTGATAACAGTTAGTGACACAGCCACCGTCATCTGAGTGGTTTACAAAGAATTATATTGATATATTTTAGGAAGTAGTCTTCTGCTCTTCTGCCTGGTAAGCAGAGAGTTTCAGCAGCACATATCCATGCAAACCTGTAAGTTTAAAATTCATACTTCCTGAAGGAACGAAGGCCTTTGAAGTAATGCAGTAATCAAGCATGGGTCAAGGCCAGTTTCCAGAATCTTTTTGAAGTTCCTGGAATATAGGTTTTTCATCTATTTGCACTAAAGATGATTCAGAGAAGGGATTGAAAATTCTAAAATCCTCTTCATGTGGCTAGCTAGTAACCGGATATTGAGTGGAGCCCTTAGGTTTTGTTCACATAAAAGGTAAAGAAAATATGTATAATTTTCTAATTCAGGATCAAAACGCAAAGTCTAGGAGGATGAAATGCTGAGCCATAATAAAGGCTTGAAAGTAACAATCATTGAAAAATTCATATGGTTGTACATATTGGCTGAAATCCTTTGCCTTGGGGCACTAGAGTAAGCACATTGAGTCAGTGGACATTTGCGGAGTCAATGCCTTAAATTTCATCGATTCATTTGTCCTACTCTAGTTGCAACTCACTATGCTAAAGTAAGTTGCAATTAGAGAAGGTCGTTTTGAATAAATGGAACTTATGGAGGAGAGCTGACTTACCAAATCTCCACTGATACAGTGGGGCCACTCTGGTGCAACTTACTATCCCAAGCAACAAGATTTCAGCCATTAAGTTAAATATAGTGTTAGTCTACCTCGCGTACGCCCATGATACTCAATGGAGTGTCATTTAGTGGCAACTGACATACTCCATTTGTTTCAGCTGGTCTATGCTAGGTAGGACCACCGCTTGATTTAACCCATCCATTTGATGTAACAGAGAATGATAGCACTTCCACAACTCCCAAGGAGGCAATAAAAGTATTAATATTCAGAATGTTTTGTGTCCAAATGTCTATGGTTAGACATTTGTTTATGCCATAAGACCTGTTTATACAGCTGTCATAGAGCAAGTTATCACATTGAATAGTAGTGGAACTGCTGAGTAGCTCAATGGTTCAGGTACTCAATGGCTGCGAAGCTGGAGGTTGGGAGTTCTGTTCTTCATTGATCCATCGGGGCCCTTCTAGTTCTAAGATTATTATTATAAGCTCATTGAGGTTCAAAAGTATGGATTTGATTTGATTTTTTTCTCTTTTTCCTCCTTCAACTCAGTAGGGATGTATGATTTTTTATTCATATCATAGAGAATTCTGAGATTCTTCAATGCTTTGTCTCATTCGGTATGTTGTATCAGAATTGATAGTAATGAACTATTAGAATTGAGCACTAACTGGTGTGGCAAGTCACCTGAACCAGTGGCAGAGGGTGGAATGAACACTGGAGAAAAGTGCTTTCCCCTCTAGATTACTGTGTTTATGTTCCTGTCCTCCTCCTTCCTTCCTCTGAGGTCACTTTCTGTTTCTTTGTCTTTTAGCTCTAGTTTTTATTCAACATCTTGATTCAAAAAATGAATTTAAAGTACTCTGCTTAGTGAACATCACTATCATTCATCAGATTATTGTTATAATGGAAAGAGGTATGATACTATCACATCAGGGTCCTTGCTCGAAGAACTTCCCTAGCAGATACATTATATAATAATCATCGTAGAATTGCAGAACTTGAATGGATCCTATGGATAATCAAGTCCAACCTCTGTCAAGGAGGCACAGTGGGCAATCAAACTCCAGATGCCAAAGCCACTCAACTATCCAGCAATTCAATAATCCTAGAACTGCAAAGAAGAGCTTTCTATGATATTACTGAGACTCAGGAACACTTTTTCTCAGGAGTACCAGTTCCCATGAATACTACTAAACTTTTCAGGAGCAGATTAAGATGTCTGTATTTGCTTAGGTATTTTAAAGGTAGTAAACATTCTGTTTAGCTTTTTCTGTTTTGGTTTGTTTGGTTTTGTATTTTATTATGATGGTTTGTTTTTGTTATGTATTCTTGAACACTTTCACAGCCAGGATCTGATAGTTGTTGTGGGTTTTTCGGGCTCTTTGGCCATGTTCTGAAGGTTGTTCTTCCTAACATTTCACCAATCTCTTTGGCCAGCATGCTGTCTGTGCTCTGTTTTGGTTATATTTTATTCATATGCATGTGTCAGGAGTTTTAGTCATACTTCCATACACTATCAGAGCAATTAAGAAATAGTGACTATAGTGTCTTGCTCAATTTTGATGTGTGCAGACATCCAACTACAGATACTGCCATAGCATTCTAATGAGGTGCTGGTTCTGTGCCTAGTTGTTCACAACTGGCACGTCATTGGATTGCCCTTCTACCTTCCACTGTTGCAGCTTTGCCTATGTGTAAGTGTTGAGAGGATAATGGCCAAAAATCTGTACCTTTGTCTATTGAAATAATTGCTACTAATTGGCAAAGTTAAAGTAGTATGTTCCTAGCAAGAATGTATGTTAATATACATACATATATTATTTTTTTACAAATATATTCCCTGCTTTTTTTAAAAAAAGAAGACGTTTCTGGCGGAGGAAGATTTTGTATAATTAGATACTTCCTCTATCTATTTTGGGGCTCTGATAGCTTGCATGGAATGAAACCGATTGCGTGTGAATCAAACAAGCTGTGGGACAGAAGCAGGAACTCCTTAATTACTGAAACTCTCCCCCTGCCAGTGACATCATCACCCTTCTGCAGATGTGTCTGATGCAACAGGATTTTGACCATGGTTTAATATAAAAATGGGCACTTTTGAATTAATACATGCATATGTGGCACAAATGAAAAATAAGCTGATTGATTGATTCCTAGTGCCAGGCAACTGATCCTTATGCAAAAGCAGCAAAGTCCCATTGATATTTGAGCAGATCAGATATTAACATTTATTTATTTATTTATTTATTTATTTGTTTATTTAATTTATACCCCGCCTATCTGGCCCACTGGACCACTCTAGGTGGCTTCCAAATATAAAATCAAATAATAAAACATAGACAAATACATAATAATCAAACAAGAACAGCAGTAAAAATAAAAAGGAAAAGTAAGAAAAAATCAAGAGTTGGCTGGAGGGAAGGCCTGAATAAACAGCCATGTTTTTAATTGGGTTTTAAATTAATGAAATAGGGACAGGGGGCTGCAAAAACAGCTTGGGAACTGCATGAACCTGGTGGAAACAACAAAGAATATACCTTCTTTCAGTAAAAAAGTATAATGACTCTTTGCAACAGAAATCTGGCTCATCGAATGAGACAATATGCACACTATAATTAATTCTGGGAGTATATAAAGTGGATGGCAGTGAAATTAAAATCCTTGACTTCTCCATCTCACATAACATTTCATAAAATTATAGAGGATTGCTGAACTAAGCATAACTATCTATGACTATCCTATATTAGGAGAAAGGGTGAACAGGATCTGTTTGTTTTGTTTTGTTTGTTTGGCTATTCCTAACTTGTAAGCAGTTGGGGCAGAAATTAACATTTGGTGGAGAGAAAGTGTTTATAGTATATCATTTACTCTAACCTGGTCCATGTTCCTTGCATGTACCAATGGCATGAACCTATCCTCATTTTAGCAGTGAGGAGGAAATTGTTTTGGAAAGACATAATGCCATAGGTCGTCCTTTTGAAATTGGTCAATAGTTGCCAAAAAGTTTTTTGACTCCAAGGTCTATGTTTTGCCATGTAAGATTCTTAGCGCTTTAAGGAAAGAGTATTAACATCATTTGTCATTGTTTCAGTTGCAACAAATTAAAAAAACAAACAAAAAAACCCCAAACAATTTGTTAAATTACAGCTTTTTAGTATGCTCCATTTAGGGGCTTGTAAGCTATAATCAATAAATTAGATGCATTGACTTTCCAGTTCTGTGATTAGCTTCATGCTGAAGAAGTAAATTTCAAGAAGGATATGACTTGTGTGATGTGCAAGACTGTAATTGTGTATGCAAGGTGGATAAATATTGAAGTGGATAAATATTGAAACATAATCACAAAATAATGCTATATTTGTGCTGTCAGATTGAATGGATTGGATTCTATACATCTCTTCCACTCTCCCACAACCTTGGATTTATTGCGGCTGCCTAGATTTCATTCATTTCTCTGTGGATTAAGACATTTCTATATTCTTTTCAAATACAAATCATGATAAACCAAAATTTTAAGGATAACCTATGATGAGGGGTATTTCACATAATTCCAGTTTCTGCTGCATGAGACCATCATGTGTGTTTGCTCTAATAACAGCCATAAATTATGGCTTGACCATCTGTGTAGAAAAAGACTTCAAGAAATACATTTTTCATTGTCAGTAACCTTTCAAATGAAAAGGCTATGCAAAGCTGCATGCAGATATCCTATATATGTAGATGTATTGTCGTTCAGTGTTATCATGCAGCTTACAGTGACCCTAACAAGATTTTACGTATGTAAGATGTCCAAGAAGTGGTTTGCCATTGCTGTTCCATTCCAGTAAGTTTCCAAGGATAAGTGGGGATTTGACCCTAGATATCTTGAGTCCTCATCTAAATACTCCAGTCACTAAGCCATACTTACTCATGTACTTGAAAGTAAGCCCTAATGAACTGAACAGTGTGGCTATATGGACAAGTTATGCAGAGGAGGTAATTTCAATAAATCAAGTTACACTCGTTAAAATCCCTTCTTCCATGCAGCCGTTAAAGGCACAGAAGCCTTGTTTTCATTTTTATATAATCACCCAAAAATAAGTAGATTGTTTTGTTCTGCTTTTGGTAATCTTCCACCTCGTCTAATTTTCTCACCAAGATTAGCAACCCTCTATAACTTCTCTGAAGAGAGATCAAGAAGCCAGGACAGTAAAAGATGACAAGTTAACTTCTCAAAATCTCAAGATCTTGTTAACAATGATAAACATTTAAAAATTAGAGCTGGCATTCTTTTGATCCTCAGCTTTTAAAGCATTGACAGAATTGATATCTTTAATAATACGTTTTGAGGCCAAATGTGATTTCATAAGACAAAGTTCCCTTTTCAGAAATTTATTGATTTACAGATAAATTGTATGACATATTAACACACGACTGAAAGAAAATAACTTTATTAATGTCTATCTTGTAGGAGTATTTATGGATACTTCTGCACAAATTACAGGACTTTTGCTTCTCCTCTCCTCATATGCATCTTAGATCTACTCCAGAAGAGTCCCCTACTCCATTAAACCAATTTTACTGGTACTCCAGCACTTCAGAGGCAGAATTACCCCCTCCTCCTTCTACTAGTAAAGGTCTTTTCATCAGTAGGAGGAGTTAACTGAATGTGACTGAAAATATGACAAAATATGGTTTTTCAGTGTCTGACAAAATACACCTGGGGAATCTTGTCAGCTGAAATTTCACATACGCCATCCTGTTGGCAGAATATATTAATCGGGTCCTTTAGCTCTAAATGAAACAAAATATCCAGTATTCTTCTTGTAATGCAATAACAAGAGACTTCCTGCTGCTGGCTTTCCGAAAGTTTCTCATAATAAAGCAGAGGATACAATGGTTTGCAAAAGCAGGTACTCATGGGCTTCTTGCTGCTTAAGCAGAACTCTGAAAAATTATACTAGCTGCTAGGGGAGATGAATGAGAATGAAATGGGTGGAATTAGAAAGCTCTCCAAAATACATATGTTTAAGCAGTAAATATACAAAATGATCCATAGATATTCCTATCAATGTGCAAAATCAGTAAACTATCCAAGTGTCAGGCAAAACTGCCATTTAGCTTCAGCTGGACTGAATGCAGGGATGGAAGCTGCACATCAGCATCTGTATATGTAAATTCAGCTTAACATAGATTATGTTGGAATTCATTATTGATCCAGGCTGTCAATATTCTTCGGTATGTCTAGTCATTTCGCATGTCACTTGAGCCGTAGAAATATATACAGTATTTCAGTGACTGTGTAGACCTCAACGGCAGATGGACAGAGGCACAAAAGGTGTGCTGGTTTTTGCTGCCTACTGGATCCTATGCAGCTTTGTCCACACAACAGTTGAGTTTCAACTAAGAAACTCGTAGGTCTTCCCATTGAATATCCCTCTTGGGCAATCTAACAAGCCAACTGCAATGACTCCATCCTATGGATGTTGGTATTTGTAATTGAGTGACGTACCTAGAATTCTTTAGTATATAAAGGGCTAGTGTGCTTCCAACAGTTCTAAAACAGTAGAGCTCTACAGGAGAGAGTTATAAATGTATCACCAAATTACAAAGCTCAGGAGAAGTCGTAGGGTAGAGCCATGGCAAAAAAAATTGGTATAATATTGCTATAATAATGTAATCTAGACAATCCTGACAGGGAGCCAAAGTTCTACTGCATCTCATTAAAAGATAATGGAAAGGGATACAAGTACAGGAGATCTTTTATCAAATACAATATTTTGAAGGACGTCTCAAGTGTTTGGTTTTTTGATATGTTGTCAAAGTCAGAATAAGTGCAACAAAATGTCTAAAACACACTTCATGGAACCTTTAGACTATTAAGAGTAGCTACTGATATTTGTTTGTAAATCATAAACATAGATAATTTGTTGAATGGAAGTTTTTGTTTCTTAAGATGCATCCTGTGAATGACAAAAATGTAAGGCTGCTTAGGACATTTACAGTGTGGACATGGCGCATTCTGAAAATTAAGTCTATAGAACTCTTGCCACCGCTTTGCTATATGTGACCGTGCTCAGATATTAACAGTGGCACTTTATTAAAAAATTTCTTCGCAGTGCCATTTACATTCAGCTCCCAATACAAACAGAAATCCTGTAATAGCTAGAAAGGAATTATAGCTGCACAGCACTGCTGTTATGTTATTGTGCAGCAGAGCAAATCAATATTCTACAAGTCAATTCTAAAAATGGAAGCAGCCAAACAAAAAATTATAACTTTGAAATTGGACTTTGGAACTGCACAAAATTTGTGAGAGATGTAGCAGACAAAATGATCTTGCTGTGTCTCAAATTTGGGGAAGTTTGGACAAAGTGTGTTTGAGTAACAATTTTTAAAAATTAAAACTGGCTTCCCTCCCATGCAGAAATGTGACCCTAAATTAGCTTACACATATTGAAAATGTCAATCTTACTGATCTTGAAGGAGAATGGTTGATCCTTTCTACTTTTTTTAAAAAAATAGAAAGAATCTAGACTGCAGGGTATGAAATACTGATCCACAAAAGTGCCTTTCAAAAGGGCACATTGTTATAAGACTGAGAATGCATGGAACAGCATGTCAGTAACAGCATTACAAAGTAGATACATTGTTTCAGGCTTATGGGCCACAAAGGGAGATGTTTGGAGGGCAACAAAAGGTCACAGAAACAGTCAAAAGAGGTTTTCTTTGAAGAGTTAAAAAAATCAAGTTTAAAGAAAATAGTGAAATAGCAATCTTCCAGAAAGGGACACTTTGCCATGTATCCAGAGAATTAGCATACAATTTTGTAAACCTTATTCAAAGTATCTGCATTGCAGAATTACAGAGCAGTTGTGTTTGTCCCAGCCCTGAGTGCTTTCATTAAACATTTTCTCAGGATTTCCAAGAACACTCTTGACACAAATCTTCAAAGCGGAAATCATCTCCAGGTCTGGGGCAATCTGACCTTTTGACCCTGTCAGTCAAGACCTAATTAGCTGACTCTTACGAGGACAACTTTTTAACAACTGCCAAACAGGCATTGGTGCTGGCAAAGGGATTCTGCGTCTGATTGTAAAAATATTTCAAAAGATATTTTTAAAAAAATAAAGAATACTCAGAAACTCAGTCAGGTGTGAAATTACTGGATTTTTGCTTTGTGGCTGGGGATAGTATTACTCAATGTTAGTGGAGCTTTGGTGTCTATATCGTGTCATAGTTTCAATTATTTAACAGGTCTTGACACTATACAATTGTCTGGTAATAAGGAAAAAGACCTCCAAAATTGTCATGTGCCATCAAGTCTCAGGAGTTAATTATCTCCAGGGGGGAGGGCAATGTGTTGCCTGCATAATTATATTATAAACTACTCCAAGAGTGCTATGGGACAATATATCAGCAGCACATTTTGCTTTGCCTACCCCAAGGAAAGGGTTCAGAAATTGGAAGATCGCTTTCTAGTCTGCATTCTGTGGAGCAGGTGTGGCAACCTTAGCTCCCAAGGGGTTAAAGGGTGTATATGTCTCATCATTGGATGTTTTGCATTTACTCACTGAATACCCTCTTGTGCTCATTCTCACTTTTGAAAAACAGCCCTGACAATTGTTTTGTGTTTGGGTGAGAAGTGGTTAACTGATGAAAAAAGGGAGCACAAGAGGGCATTCTGTAGACCATTTTGACTGCTGCCATGGGTTTTGTGAACATTGAGGCTGCCCTTTGCTATGTAAAAGTATGTACAGCTTGGCATCCTTTTTGCTGCTGGCAGTGTGGGCATGATGTTGTGCATTTCCTGGTATTTTAAATCAGGGATGCAGAAGGTCAACATTCAACATTCATAAACCACAGGGTTGGTTTGTTTTTTGAAGAATTGAATAATTGTATATGAATTTTTTCCATTTGGAAAGACTGAGCTGGTTATGTGTCTGTATGTATTCTCTCCTGTTGTTTGTCTGATTTTATAGTAAATGTTAAATGCAATACAGTAGCTATCAGAAATTCAGATAATGGTGACCTTTACTAAAATGAGCAGTCTTTTATGACTGTAGATAAAGCCTTAGAGAACTTCATCAGATAAGAGAATATTGAGGCATAAATGGGAGTCAGCTAGGTTTGATGTCTAAAAGCAGAAACATTCTGGAATTGCACATAAGACCAGTACATAAAAGTGCTTGTATGAGTACAAAAGTAAAGATTTAGCAGGTGGGAAATATAAAAATACTTTGAAGATGACGGATAGAGATGAATAAAACTTCTGTCCAGAGAAATGCAAGGATAATGTGATGCACAAAAATTTGGCAAATGGAAACTAGACACTGGACACTAAGAGAAAGAAGGTACAGAGGGTATTATAGTATTAAAGTTTCCTCCTTTTTTAGTGTTTGCATGTCTGCTCATTCTGCTCATACACTGCTCATTTCCCACTGTATGAGCTGAGGTCAGCAAGTGGATACTGACCAGTGTGTTAAAATAAAACTCTCAAGGTAAAGATTTTCATGAAATATAAACATCTGGGAAGGGGAAGCTTTTTACATTATGGTTTCCATGCAGACTGAGTAATGGTTAGAGTAGATTTACTTAAATTAATTGCACTTAATAGTCACAGTTATTAGTCATATCCCATTTACTTTAATAGATCTACTTTGCATCAGTTATGCCCCCCATAAAAATTTTATCTATTAAAAATATTTATAATTTGCACATGATTAGTACAATCCAATTTACTGATGATTGTGTACTGTGTTTTTTAAACTAATTATTTATATGAAACCTCTGCCCTGCCTTTCCTACATTACATTAGTGCAGTGGAAAGAGTATCAAGCCACAGATTTTTGGTGGCTTCATACTTGTTTGTTGTATTACCATTGTTATTCTTGTAACTGCAAATTAGAGTGCCAACACCTCCACACATATTGGCGCTCTACACAGAATACACAGAACTGGCAGAATACGCAGAGGAATTATACCAGAAAGATCTGGATGTCCTGGACAACCCAGATAGTGTGGTTATTGACCCTGAGCCAGACATCCTGGAGAGTGAAGACAAGTGGGCCTTAGAAAGCATGGCTAACAACAAGGCCAGTGGCGGTGATGGCATTTCAATTCAACTTTTTAAAATCTTAAAAGAGGATGGTGTTAAGGTGCTACTCTGAATATGCCAGCAAGTTTGGAAAACTCAGCGGTGGCCAGAGGATTGGAAAAGATCAGTTTGCATCCCAATCCCAAAGAAGGGCAGTGCTACCGTACAATTGCACTCATTTCACACGCTAACAAGGTTATGCTCAAAATCCTCCAAGGTATGCTTTAGCAGTATGTGGACAGAGAACCCCCAGAAGTACAAACTGGATTTCGAAGGGGCAGAGGAACTAGAGACCAAATTGCTAACATGCACTGGATTATGGAGAAAGCCAGAGAGTTCCAGAAAAATATCTACTTCTGCTTTATCGACTACGCAAAAGCCTTTGACTGTGTGGACCACGGCAAACTATGGCAAGTCCTTAAAGAAACAGGAGTGCCTGACCACCTTATCTGTCTCCTGAGAAACCTATACATAGGACAGGAAGCAACAGTTAGAACTGGATATAGAACAACTGATTGGTTCAAAAGTGGGAAAGGAGTATGACAAGGCTGTATATTGTGCTCCTGCTTATTTAACTTATATGCCGAATACATCATGCGAAAGGCCAGACTGGATGAATCCCAAGCTGGAATTAAGACTGCCGGAAGAAATATCAACAACCTCCAATATGTAGATGATACCACTCTGATGGCAGAAAGTGAGGAGAAATTAAATAACCTCTTAATGAGGGTGAAAGAGGAGAGTGCCAAAAATGGTCTGAAGCTCAACATCAAAAAAACTAAGATAATGGCCACTGGTCCCATCACCTCCTGGGAAATAGAAGGGGAAGATATGGAGGCAATGACAGATTTTACTTTTCTGGGATTCCGTGATCGCTGCAGATGGTGACAGCAGCCACAGAATTAAAGGACACCTGCTTCCTGGGAGGAAAGCGATGACAAACCTAGACAGTATCTTAAAAAACAGAGACATCACCTTGCTGACAAAGGTCCGCATAGTCAAAGCTATGGTTTTTCCAGCAGCGATGTATGGAAGTGAAAGCTGGACGATAAAGAAGGCTGATCGCCAAAGAACTGATGCTGTTGAATTGTGGTGCCAGAGGAGACTCTTGAGAGTCCCCTAGACTGCAAAGAGAACAAACCTATCCATTTTGAAGGAAATCAAGCCTGAGTGCTCACTGGAAGGACAGATCCTGAAACTGAGGCCATCTGATGAGGACAGAAGACTCCCTGGAAAAGACCCTGGTGTTGGAAAAATGTGAGGGCAGGAGGAGAAGGGGGCGACAGAAGATAAGATGTTTGGACAGTGCCATTGAAGCTATCAACATGAATTTGATCAAACTCCGGGAGGCAGTGGAAGACAGGAGGGCCTGGTGTGCTCTATTCCATGGGGTCACGGAGAGTCGGACATGACTTAACGACTAAATAACAATGGCCTGCACAGGTATTCTATATTACTTAAACTGGACTCCAGATTCCCAAAATAAGTTGGGGTATTTTCACAGACTGTGATATTTTCACAGACTGACTTCATGCTGCACAGACACACAAAGACAAGCTCCACTCCTTCTCTCTCTTCTCCCCTCATCTGATGTGGGGGGAAAAAAAGATGAGACATCTCCGTAATCATCCCTTCTTTTTTAGACCATCTTTGCTCCTGGTGAAACACATCACCAAACGTTATTATCTCCTGTCCTTTGTCAGAGGTGTTCCTTCAAACCAAATAATTCTATTTATGGAAGCAAAGAGGAAATTTGCTTAAGCAGAACCACAGTGGTAGACATAGTAAAATCTATGACCAATATGTTGTTCAGTCAAACTGCTTTCACGATGGCCATAGCATTTCACTTCCGAAACAGTAATCCAGATCTTTTTGTACAAATATAGTAATACTGTAAAAGGATTGCCACTTGCATAAGGACAATGCTTGTTCAATCATGAAATCCTGCTTTACTGCACAAACAGGGCATTATGCTTCACCAAATTTTTCACAAGATTCAGGGCAAGGACTATAGAGCTGGATATGGCCCCACATTTCTTTGAAATTAGAAGCACTGACATAAAACCCAAGCTTGCTGCACATTTATCTAATTAAAACAAATAGTGTATGAAATAAAAGGATAGCGAGCTTTGTAGCTGTCTTGGTGCTGACAACATTTCATAGCAAAGTACAGGTTGCCAAGGCTAAAAGCCCTTTTCCATATGTTGCTGCCTCCCAAAACTCATTTGATGACAACTGCCCTACAGGCACTGTTGGTTTCTAATGCACAATCACCTGAACCACAGGTATGAGAGAACCCATTAAACAGAATGGGTGACAGTGAGAGGTGGGGGAAAGGTGAGAGAAGGAGGTAAAGTGTATGTGCTCACTGCAGCTTGGTCTGCAGCAATGGCAACTGTGGATAACTGAAACCATGGATACGGGAGCTACTACTATAGTTGATGCCTTGAATTTTTAAAAATAGGCAAATTCTTTTTTTATATAAGGTTACATTTTGCTTTCTCTGGGCATGAAAGACGCAGACTAATCGTGTGTTAAGTTTCAAATTGTAAATGAAGTTTTAGTTTTTCAACTTTCAGTGACTTGTGTTGTGACAGCATCATCTGTTCTTTTCTCTATTTTGATAGTGTCTCCTCTGTCAGGTTCCTCCTCAGTCTGCTGTTGCTATGGCAACATTCACTATTCATAGATAACATTGTACTGCCAGCATAGTCTACCCACAGAATGGTAGTTCTAACAACAGTGTGTGTTTATGGCCCCATTTTATTTATGGCTTCATTTTATTTCTTTGATGGGATTAATTACTTTCACCATGTACTGTTCATGGATGCTACTTTCATGTAATGGATTGAAGGCTGTTCAGAGTGCTAAAAAGAAAAGTAAGTATGCCATCCCATACACACTCAACAATGCCTGTAGGCCACCATAGCATCCTTTTCTTTAGGATGTACCATTCTATATTTCTTCCTCCCCAGCTCAGTGTTCTGTGATTACTGAGCATCCACAGTTCTCCTTTGACTTTGTTTGTGTCTCCACCAAATGCACCTGCGAAGATGATAGGACCAAGAGAAAGGTCTCTGCTGATGATCTTAACACTCGAGCACGCTTCTAATGGGAGACACAGTCCTTGAGATAGCTTGGAGCTAAACTGTTTGAGGCTTTATATGTTAGAAATAGCACTTTGAATTGTTCCTGGGAACAGATCAGCAGCCAACGGAGCTGCTGTAAAGGGGGGTTAATGTGATACCTCTGACCAGCCCCAGTTCACAATCTCAATTGTAGCGACAGAGTTTCTGCTTAAATTTGCCCTTGTGCAAAATATAAAAAAGCACAACCACCTGGAGGATAAGCTACTGCATGAGTCCAACGTTTTCTGCAAAATACAAGTTTTTTGCAAAAATATATACATTTTTCATGCATTTTTTTTTAAAAAATGCTGCTGATTATGAAAAATTTCACTGTTGTGTAGAAGTGAAAATTCTGATTGCTGTTATCATTTTTTCAGTGGTTTATCCTTAAGAAACAATAGAGATGAAAGGGAGTGCTAAAATAATTCATAGTATCAAAATATAGTTTAAATGAATTCCTTTTTAAAAATAATAAAGTTCATTTATTGATGGCAAAGGGAAAGAAAGAAGAAAGAGGGAGGGAAAAAGAAAATTAAAAAGGATATGCAAAATGTAATCTAATCATGGATTAAGCACATATGTTAATGTAAAATGAGCATGTGTCCAAAAGAGTAGCTAATGAGTTTTAAAAGGATATGCTTAAACACACTTATAGTGGATTTTTCTGAGATTAATTTGCATTAATACACCTAAAAAAGAGGTCATCACTGGATATGTCCACATCATATTTCTGGCTGTGAAGGAGGAGTGACTGAGAGTGTGCCATCCGTGGTAATTGAGGCTGTAATTGAAGAGAATGAGACCAATATTGTAAAAGAGAGTGGGAAAGAACCAGCGATCATGGTGGGGAAAAGTGAAATGGTGTCAGAAGAGAAAAAGGTGAAGAAGGCACAAAAGGATAAGGGGAGGAGCAAGAACTGACAGTGTGGGAGGAAAGTATAAATGAGCAGGAAGAGCATTGGTTCGGGGCAGAATTAGAGAACTGGATGAGAAAGAGAGAGAAGGAGAGGCGCGTGGAATTAGAATAAAAGAAATGCCAAGAATTACTCAGATATTTCCCCAATTCAAAGGTGGGTGGGTTGCTGCCAGACCCCCCCCCACTTAAGACGGAAGGCGAGACAACATTTGAGACTCAAGAGTGGACAGTTATTGTGTTCCCGAAAGGGCAAGGCCGAGGGAAACAAGTAATTTGTCCTGACAAGAGATTCAGCACACACACCCCCGAGAGAAGGTGACAGGGCCTGGCATCCATGCTGCGGCACCATCTGCGCAGTGTGGAGCACCCCTCTCCAGAGACCTACGGACCAGGAATGATTTGGCCGAGCCCCCCAGTGAACTCGTTAGACTTTGCAAGGGAATTTACATCCCCAAGTTCTGGCCTGTTGCCAGAATTAACCTGTTTCAATCCAATTATGAGTAACGTTGAAAATTATGGAACCAATAAAGACAAAGATAAGAGTACAGTTAAAATGTCTCCAGTTTTATTTTCCGCGCCAAATGAGGAGTTGCCCAAATCAGAAACAGATCCCGATTACACTGGCACATCTTGTTTTGTTGAGACACTTTTCTATTGAGGATGTGAAAAAACTGTGAATATTCTTTACCTCCTTAGGCAAGAGTGGTATGCACAGAATTAGCTTCCTATTAGTATATGTGACCTATTGAATTGGCTGTTCTTTTATGTGCCGTCAAGTTGCCACCAACAAACATGTAGCGACTCTTTCAGTGAGTGATATCCAAAACGTCCTGTCCTCAACTGCTGTGCTTTACTCTTGCAAACCCAAGCCTTCCTTTAGGAAGTTAGTCCATCTCATGTTTGGTCTCCCTCTTTTCCTGCTGCCTTCCACCCTTCCCAGCATTATTGTCTTTTCCAGAGAACCCTGCCTTTTCATGATGTCCCCATAGTAGGACAGCCTCAGTTTCAACCTTTTTGCCTCCAGGGATAGTTCAGACTTGATTTGATCTAGGGCTCACTTGTTTGTCTTTCTGGCAGTCCAGGGTATCCTCAGAACTCTCCTCCAATACCATATTTCAAACGAATCAGTAGGAATCAGCAAAATGAATTAGCTTTAAAATGATGATTGGTTGAAATATGCAGAACTCTCCCCCGCCCCCCGTATGGGTACCTTTTGAGCATTGCTTTGAATTAAATTCCCAAACAAGAAAAGGAAATGTAAGAAACTGTAGCATTTGATTCTAAATAGCTCCCTGTTTTGCTTCTCTTTATTTATTTATTATTTTAGAGAAAATCCGACAAAGATATGCAGATCTGCCTGGAGAATTGCACATTATTGAGCTTGAGAAGGATAAGAATGGACTTGGACTCAGCCTGGCTGGCAACAAGGATAGGTCTCGCATGAGCATTTTTGTTGTTGGTATCAATCCAGATGGTCCTGCAGGAAAAGATGGAAGAATGCGCACTGGAGATGAACTTTTAGAGGTAAATGGTTCTCTTTAAAAATTGGAAAGCTAGTTAAAGATTGTGTTGTTCATTCCAAAAAACAGGTGTGGCTAAGTAGCCAAGCTCCCCGAGGGAGCATAATAGATCTTGTGACTTACCTCCCAGCCCATCAACAACATTATTGAGACGCACCGCTAAAGAATCTGGTTACTTTGAGGCAAGGCTTTTATTGTACTATTGTCCCCCCTTATTCACCAATTTTTACAAATAGAGTCAATGTTTTTCTATTGCTTCTGTCTTCTTTCTGCAAATGAAATTTTGTTAAGGATGAACAGTTGGACTAGCAGCACAGTGTCTCATTACTGGTAGTGTTGGGAGCCATTTATTTGAACATACTCTTGTGTAAATGCATGAGGTTTGTTGGGGATTCTAATTCTGTTTAGAGATAATGGCTGAAATCTTGTTCAGTGGCTCCAGACATGTAGTAGTGAGGACACCATCATCAGTGGGAAATCACAGCTGATCAAAAATTATTTAAGGGTGTACATGACCCCTACACAATGCAACGAAGTTGCATGTGCATCAAAATTACCAAAGGAATCCTTTAATCAGTGGCAATTTGCCACTGCTAATAACATCGCCAAATATGACAAATAGATTTGACATAATCCTGGATTCCTGTAACATTTCATGTTTCACTAAAAGTATGGACTTGTCGAATTATAAGGTTTTAAACTACAGTAATGGCATCACTTTTAGAGCAGAGACCATTGCTTTTAAAAAAATTATTAAATGGATTCAAACTTTAAAATTGCATATCGTTTAATATGAATGCTGACCTCAGATGAGGTTAGCAAGAGCAAAGAAGAACTGGGTAGACAGGTTGAGTTTAGGATTATTTTGATATTTGTTTTAGTATAGCAAGTTGTTATACTGAAAAGATAAGAAGAGAAGAGAAAATGAAATGAAGGAGCAACACCATTAGCACATGTTATGTTCTGTTTAAACGAACACAGTTTTACTAACATTAACCCAAAATGTAATGCATTATTGATTATGTTCAGAAGAGGGGAACCAAGGTGGTAAAAAGTCATGGAAATCAAGTCCCATAATGAACATTGTGGGAGTTGAATCATTTAACTCAACGAGACTGGAAGGTGATATAGTGGCTGTATTCGGATATGTGAAGAGCTCCTAAGAGGAAGATGGAACAAACTTTTTTTTTTTATGGTGCTCCAGATCATAAGACCCAAACCAGCAAGCTGAAATCAAAATTACAAGAAAGGAGATTCTGACTAAACATTAGAAAGAATTTTCTGATGACTAGACAGTGGGAAAAGGCTGCCGTAGAAAGTGAAGTCTTTTCTTGGTGGTTTTTGAACAGAAGTTGAATGGTAATCTATTAGGGACGCTATAGCAGGACTCATGGCGCAGTGGTTAAACTGCTGTACTGCAGCCAAAACTGTGCTCACGACTTGGGGTTCAATCCCAGGTAGCTGGCTCAAGTGTTCTCTCCTTCTGAGGTCAGTAAAACGAGTACCCAACTCACCGGGGGGAGGCAATGTGTAGCCTGCATAATTAACTTGTAAACCGCCCAGAGAGTGCTTGAAGCACTATGGGGCGGTATGTAAGCAGCACACTTTGCTTTAGTGAATAACTCTTAGGGTACTTTTCAACTTGAGTGTTCTATGATTTTGTGTAATGTTTTCCAAGGTCTGGGATTCTGCCCTTTCATTTTTCAAAATCCATTTTGAACATTCTGTTTAGAATCATAAACAGTTCTTAACATGACATCTCCTGTTTGAAGATGGGGAAGAAAAGGCTGTTCTGCATTCTGAAGAAATGTTTCATGCATGTTGGTTGTTACACCTGAAGTACTAGAACGACACTCTGAGAGCTCCAGCACATGTAATCCACTCTCACCATGGAATGTTCCTCCCTCTATTGCTGCTGCTGAGCATTTCTGTATTGGTTGGACCCTGGCAAATCTGTTATCGTAGTGATATCTGAATACACTAATTTAGCATAAGCCCCTTTGAAAAGGAAGAGGATGGGAAGAGAATGAAGATATTCCCTTGAAGAAGGAGGACTACACAAGATGATCAAAAAGCACAGGAAATTACTTTGGACACTCTTCCATTTTTAAAAAAATAACTAAGTAATTAAAGCACACTGCTTTAAATCCCTAGCTTATCTGTTGAGCTTGTATAAAATTAATTTTTGTTTGCAGAAATATTAACTCAGTTATTTTTAGGAGGAAATGATTGCATTAATGAAATCTGATCAACTTAAAACATAGTTGCAGTGTAAATTATCTGGGTGGAAAAGGACAAGCAAATTGTTAGGAGTCAAGGGTTAATCTTAGCTGAAAATGTTTTATAACAACAACAACAATAATCAATCAATCAATCAATCAATCAATCAATCCTCTAGAGAAAATCCCACTATCCATATTGTGGTATGCAACTATAATTTCCTCTTCCTTACATCTCACAGCTTTCACTACCCAATGTACCGCATCCACTTTCTGTAAGATAGTTATGATGTCAGTCTTGTTTAAAAATTTGTTACTTACTAAGACTGTATGTATTATAGGCTATAAAGTTGACAGTTTATAGTAACCCTAATAGAGCTTTCAAGGTTAGTGAAATATTTAAGGAGTGACTTAACCAATGCCAACCCCGCCCCGTCCCTGTGAGTTGCAATGGATGAGTGGGAATTTGAACCCACCTCTTCTGAATTCTAATCCATCGCTTCATCCAATACGCTACACTGGGTACTGTTACTAAGTGTATCTTTGTATAAAGTTTTATTTTAATCATTGTTCATAATTTACCTTAACTGGTAATTTGCTTATCTTTCTCTCTTGAGCTTGGCTTTCCCTCCCTTTCAGTTGACAGGATGTTTCTCATAATTAGACTGCTAGATCAGCAAACTTTAGCATTAGAGTTAGCACAGTTTGTTTCTGTGAAGCGTGCCAGAAAGGGCTAAGCAATCTGGTCGTTTAAGCTGAAATCCTGTTGGTTCTTTCCATGTGTTTCCATTTATTTTCTCCTCTGGCAGGGTCTCGGCCTCCACATGTTACAGCTAGGTTTGCAACCTATGCAAGTCTAGGCATATGAAAGGGAATCTGTGGGGCAGATGCTCATGACATTGCCATTACCTGAATTCTAAGACTCTGGCCTTAGGCATTTAGAGATAGAGATACCTTGAGGGAAAGCATACTGTACATAGGGTTTAGTAAAATAACTTATTCATTAATTTTATATCCCACCTTCCTGTCCCAAGAAGTCACTAGAGACACCTTATAACAATTGACTTCCTATTAAAAAAAGAAAAGAAATAAAACCTAAAACAATTCTGAAAACAATTGAAAACAACATTAATAAAAATTAAGAGCCCCCTATGAGCTCAGGACACGATTAAACAACAACAACAAGCTCAGGTAAATGCTGAAGGCCTATCTGCATTTTTTTAAAGTATTTTTCCTGCTAGAAGGAAACATCATACGGGAGAGGCCAGCATCTCTTGGCAAGGACTTCCAAAACATGTGAGTGGCTACCAAGACAGCCATGTCCCACATACCTACTAAATGTGCCTCAGAAGTGGTGGAGCTGAGTGATAAAACCAGACAGATTTTAAAATCTTGGCAGACTCATAAGCGATAATATGGTATTTTAAATGCCCAAGTCCCAAGTCTTAGTATTCCGCTTCTTCTAATGTGTTCTGCTGTATTCTGAATAGTTTGGTCTCAGTATTAAGATCTTAATGGTTCATGTTTGAGGGCAAAGTTGTATACAGTACAGACATAGACAAGCCAGCTAGTATTTCAATCTAGAAGTAGAAGCAAAAGGCAAAGCAAAGTTATGTAACAGAGTCTAGCTGATCTCCAAGGTTTATATGTATTGCTGAACTGCCTGGACCTACTCATCTGTAGGCATTTCAGTAACCAGGCTTTTTGGGTAATGCTTCTTGAACAGATCCCTAGCTCCAAAGAAGTCACCTGGAAGGAATTCCAGTGGAATCCTTTGCTGCAGCCAAGCACTTTACCTGGTAGCCTTGAGCTGAGTTTCATTCAATGTTATTCATGCAGAATGGAAAGGGCCAGCCTCCTCTTGTTCATTTTGGTGTGCAGTCTCTTACACCCTTGAGGATCCACATCTGCAAAGGCAATCAGCTTCTTGCCAGCCTCAGGAGGTTAAGCTTATCACTAGAGAAGCTTTTGAATGGATGAGTCCTCCTCCAGAAGAACCATGGTATGACTTCATAAATCATAACCAGTGTTCTGTAAAAAGTGGGAGATGGTATCTTAAAAATAAATCTGTACTCCTGGCTTTTACTGGCCTTCACCTCCAAGCCGGAAACCCTCTGCAGCTTCCGTATTGAGTTGGAACCGAAATAGATACCTCATCTGTGTGTTTCTGTTGCAGACTGTCTTGGAATTGGCAAACAGCTCTACCGTAAAGAAATGTAGATTTTAAAAATGGAGTCTTATGAAGAAATCTTGAAAAGGGCAAGCTCTTCAGAAAACCTTCCAATCTGGAAGAATTGCCAGCTGTTCCTGCAGTGGTTTACTGATAGTCAAATGAAGTGCTAGGACAGTAGTTTAAGTTCAAGTACCCACCATCTATAAATAATCCATTTGTTAAATTAGCATTGTGTGGCCATCTTGTCGTCATATTTTGGGCTGTTTGCAAATGGGATCATGGATTTAGGTCATGAAAACACACCTTGAATTCCCTGCTTTACTTTTTGTACCCATTCACTTAGAATCAGCCAATTCTAGGTATGTTAAATGGGAGAATGATGTTGCCTTGGCTTAATCTTTCGCACAAAAATGGATGCAGTACAATAAAGGTAAAATGAGCTTAAATTGACACCAGCCAAGCTACCTTGCATGAATAAGCAGTGTTGAAAAGGTTAGACAAATCAAGGAACTGATTTTACTTGGTAGAAAAACAAAAGGGTGTTCTACATTTGCTGTTGTATTAATGCTTCGTCAGCAGCCTCTTTTCATGTGTGTGCTTCATATACTTCCCTATTTTCAATATCATTTCCTGACTTTTGTTATCACTGGAAAATTCTAAATTACTCGGTTTCTTAGATTTATTATTCCCCATGCATTTGATACAGTGACTCATTAAATCTTCTATAATAAATAAGTTAGTTAATTGCATCAAACACTACTATGCTAGTATAGTGCTATGATAATGACATACGCTGAGCCCTTGAACTCAAGGGAGTTTCCTTTTGAGAAGCACAAGATTCTGCTAAAAATAGCTGTTCCTTTGGATTTTATAATGCCAATCCCATTTGTAATAATTACAGAAAATGATTGTTCAAGTTGTTTGCATGCACTAGCTCTGTAAGGGAAAACACATCAAAGTGAAATCATATTTTAAACAGAGTGCTGCCAGGATGATAGATTTGTGTGAATGTACACTGAAGAAACACTGAAGTCAACAAAAGAGTGGGAGAAACTGTACTGGGATACAATCTCAAAAATGATAGAATGATTTCAATACAAATCCAGGGCACACCTTTCAACATCACAGTAATACAAGTATATGAACCAACCACTGATGCTGAAGAGGATGAAATCGATCAATTCTATGAAGATGTACAACACCTTCTAGAACTGACACCAAAGAAAGATGTTCTTCTCATTATAGAGGACTGGAATGCTAAAGTAGGGAGTCAAGAGATAAAAGGAAGAACAGATAAGTTTGGCCTTGGAGTTCAAAATGAAGCAGGGCAAAGGCTAATAGAGTTTTGTCAAGAGAACAAGCTGGTCATCACAAACACTCTTTTCCAACAACACAAGAGGCAATTCTACACATGGACATCAACAGATGGGCAATATCAAAATTGGATTGATTATGTTCTCTGTGGCCAAAGATGGAGAAGCTCTATACATTCAGCAAAAACAAGACCTGGAGCTGATTGTGGCTCTGATCATCAGCTTTTTATTGCAAAATTCAAGCTTAAACTGAAGAAAGTAGGAAAAACAACTGGAAAAAACAAATCCCTTATGAATACACAGTGGAAGTGAAGAACAGATTTAAGGAACCCGATTTGGTGGACAGAGTGCCTGAAGAACTATGGAGGGTGGCCCGTAACAATGTACAGGAGGTAGCAACAAAAACCATCCCAAAGAAAAGGAAATGCAAGAAAGCAAAGTGGCTGTCCAACGAGGCCTTACAAATAGCAGAGAAGAGAAGGGAAACAAAATGCAAGGGAGATAGGGAAAGTTACAGAAACTTGAATGCAGACTTCCAAAGAATAGCAAGTAGAAACAATAGGGCCTTCTTAAATGAGCAGTGCAAAGAAATAGAGGAAAATAATAAGAAGGGAAAAACCAGAGATTTGTTCAAGAAAATTGGATATATCAAAGGAATGTTTTGTTCAAAGATGGACATGATAAAGGACAAAAATCATAGGGACTTAACAAATGCAGAAGACATCAAGAAGAGGTGGCAAGAATACACAGAGGAATTATACCAGAAAGATTTAGATGTCCCGGACAACCCAGATAGTGTGGTTGTTGACCTTGAGACGGTCATCCTGGAGAGTGAAGTCAAGTGGGCATGGGTAACAAGGCCAGTGGAGGTGATGGCATACCTGTGGAACTTTTTAAAATCTTAAAAGATGATGCTGTTAAGGTGCTACGCTCAATATGCCAGCAAGTTTGGAAAACTCAGCAGTGGCCAGAGGGCTGGAAAAGATCAGTCTACATCCCAATCCCAAAGAAGGGCAGTGCCAAAGAATGCTCCAACTACCGTACAATTGCACTCATTTCACACACTAGCAAGGTTATGCTCAAAATCCTCCAAAGCAGGCTTCAGCAGTATGTGGACCAAGAACTCCCAGAAGTCCAAGCTGGATTTTGAAGGGGCAGAGGAACTAGAGACCAAATTGCTAACATGCGCTGGATTATGGAGAAAGCCAGAGAGTTCCAGAAAAATATCTACTTCTGCTTCATTGACTACGCAAAAGCCTTTGACTGTGTGGACCACAACAAACTATGGCACGTTCTTAAAGAAATGGGAGTGCCTGATCACCTTATCTAGTTCCTGAGAAATCTATATGTGGGACAGGAAGCAACAGTTAGAACTGGATATGGAACAACTGATTGGTTCAAAATTGGGAAAGGAGTATGACAAGGCTGCATACTGTCCCCCCACTTATTTAACTTATATGCAGAATACATCATGCAAAAGGCTGGACTGGATGAATCCCAATCCAGAAAATAAGGTCACTGGAAGAAATACGTATCAACAACCTCAGATATGCAGATGATACCACTCTGATGGCAGAAAGTGAGGAGGAATTAAAGAACCTTGTAATGAGGGTGAAAGAGGAGAGTGCCAAAAATGGTCTGAAGCTCAACATAAAAAAACCTAAGATAATGGCCACTGGTCCCATCACCTCCTGGCAAATAGAAGGGGAAGATATGGAGGCAGTGACAGATTTTACTTTCCTGGGCTCCATGATCACTGCAGATGGTGAGAGCAGCCATGAAATTAAAAGTTACCTGCTTCTTGGGAGGAAAGCAATGACAAACCTAGACAGCATCTTAAAAAGGAGAGACATCACCTTGCCGACAAAGGTCCGCATAGTCAAAGCTGTGGTTTTTGCAGTAGCGACGTATGGAAATGAGAGCTGGACCATAAAGAAAGCTGATCGCCGAAGAATTGATGCTTTTGAATTGTGGTGCTGGAGGAGACTTTTGAGAGTCCCCTGGACTGCAAAGAGAACAAACCTATATATTTTGAAGGAAATCAATCCTGAGTGCTCACTGGAAGGACAGATCCTGAAGCTGAGGCTCTAGTACTTTGGCCATCTTATGAGAAGAGAAGATTCCGTGGAAAAGACCCTGATGCTCAGAAAATGTAAAGGCAAGAGGAGAAGGGGACGACAGAGGATGAGATGGCTGGATAGTGTCATCAAAGCTATTAGCAGGAATTTGACCAAACTCTGGGAGGCCGTGATGTGCTCTAGTCTATGGGGTCATGAAGAGTCGGACACAACTTAACGACTAAACAACGACAACAGCATTTTTGAACACTGTCTTACTAAAAATGTGGTTATGCTTCAAAAAGACTCTTGCAGAATACAAATCTGAACTTTTGAAAGCGAAAGAGTAATGTAAGGTAAAATTGATATGATTTAGCACCATAATAGGTTCACAGGAAATAAGATTTATATCTCCTCCATGCTACAGTGTTTGCCACTTTTATCTGTTTAATTTGCTCTGTAGCTTGGTTTGAAATGGTACATGTCACAAACTGTGTTTATGCAATTCATCTTACTCTCAAAGTTGTTACCATGGCATAATTATTCCAACTGATAACCACCATTATTCAGATGAATAGCTAATATAGCCCTGCTGAAAAATCCAGTTTTTCAAGGAAGAAATAACATCCACGCTTTGCTTCATTTTATTCTAGCTAGTGTCTTAAAAAAAAAATTAAAATAAGATAGGAGAAGGTTATTTTGAGTGTTGCAGATAGTATACTCAAAACACGAAACACTGCTTAACCTTTTGCTGTTGTTTAATTTGTAACTGTGTTTAATTTTCTTTCTGAAACAGATAAATAACCAGATCTTGTATGGGAGAAGTCATCAGAATGCTTCTGCAATAATTAAGACAGCGCCATTAAAGGTCAAACTTGTATTTATACGGTAAGATTGGCATAGTCATTAATGCAGGTTCCTCAGGTCGGAAATAATGACCTAAACAAGGAGGTGCAATATAAGAGGAATGCTGTTTTCAAAATGTCATTCATATGCCACCTTTCTCTTGGAACTATATTGTTTATATTAACTATGTTGTGATATAGCTTACAGTGTAGTTAATATGGAACAGAATTAAAATGCATACGTTCCAAATATTAAAATAGAATTAAATTCATTGGCTGAAAACCAGTAGTGTAACTTAAGCTGGAAATTAAAAGTTTCTGATTCTCAGCCCCCTGAAAGTCCTTGGGGGGGTGTCCCTTGGGATCTCTTGCATTGTGAGGAAATTGTTACAGAACAAGGAGGGAGATAATTAAATTTCTGAGAATTGCAGTGGAAGGATGATTTTACAGGTTGCATTGATTTTTGGAAATTAAAGAGTGTCCCTCCATGTCCACTGCCCCTAATGGCTTCCCCACAATGCAAGGACTGTTGGGACATTCTGTAAGGGGAAAGAATCAATAATTTTCTGAAATTTCTGAAGAACTACTGTGCCTGATGACAGAACCAGCCTTATACAGCATAACTTTTGGCAACAGGATTTCAGCCGTTGCTGAATTATATTGTATTTTAATTGTATTACAGTATTGCATTTTTAAAATACAGTTAAAAGTTTTGAGATCTCTGTTGTTGAAAATACTAAATACCAGTTTGCCTAAAAAGAGAGAGAGAAACCCAGATTTTTATTTAAAACCCTGTTCCAAAGCTCTGCAGAAGGGCAGCAGAGAGAGGACAAACCCAGGTTTTGTTGGGAAAGAGCTGCAGACTTTGGGAGTAGTCACAGAGAAATTTCAAGTCAGGAGCAAGACCTTGTTTCACAGTTTGCTTTCTTGTTGTGATACAACTTGTTGCCCTCACCTGCATCAGCTGAAAACTAATAAGTCACTGTGCATGGATTTTTGAAGTCATAACTCTGAATTGAACAAATATTGTTGCTATAAAAGATTAGTATTGTCCTTTCCAGTTACCTGTTTTGGGGCTTTAAACCTGACAAAATTGGGCAGGGCACTCTGTTTTAGCCTAACAGAAGCTGAGACAAATTAAATAAATTGGATAAAGCATTTCAAGTTCAGGAGGGGCAGGAAAGCAATCTAGAAAAAGCAAAGTCTGGCCTTCTTTCTGAATATTTAATAACTATAACAGCAAAAGGCTTCTTAGGTACATGGGGAATTAGTATGTATTTACTGATCCTCTAACTGTGATTACCTTTTCACACTGGAGAGGTGAGGTTGTGCTCATGGAGTCCTTTCAAAATGATTAAAATCCCCCAAATCAGCTTTTTTGAAAGAGGAGCAGGGAATTAGCTTGAAGTATACTCTCCTGCAGGGACATGGTGGTGCTGCGGGTTAAACCGCAGAAGCCTCTGTGCTGCAAGATCAGAAGACCAGCAGTCATAAGATCGAATCCACGCGATGGAGTGAGCTCCCATCGCTTGTCCCAGCTCCTGCCAACCTAGAAGTTTGAAAGCATGTAAATGCGAGTAGATAAATAGGTACCACCACGGTGGGAAGGCAATGGTGTTCCGTGTCTAGTTGTGCTGGCCACGTGACCATGGAAAATGTCTATGGACAAACGCTGGCTTTACGGCTTGGATACAGGGATGAGCACAGCACCCTGGAGTCGGACACAACTGGACTGAATGTCAAGGGGAACCTTTATACTCTCTTGCTACTTCTACCTCACTGAACATCTTGTTACTGGCTTCTTAACATTTCTGTGAGACCTGCTTACCAGAAGTGCTGGCCCCACCTCTGCACTTGTCATTGGAATGGGGCATTAATGTCTACATTTTTAGTGAATAGCCCAGAAACAGAGCTTGAAAACATTATTTTTGTGGACTGCAGAATTCAGAATTTCCCAGCTAGCCCATTTTTGTAAAGCAAAGGTGACCATCCTCAAAAGGCTTGGGGACCATGTTTTTCACCCCAAAATCCACCATTAGTTATACTATGCACAGATTTAGCAATTTCCTGCCATTTTTTTTTTTGGAAAAGTATGCTTCCAGGGCAGGAGAGAAACATGCTTTTAAAAAATATTGTCTATGTCAGATTTGTGTATATGCACATGTGCATACACACACATATGCATTTGAGGGGAGGAAGGGCCTACAGTCATGTAGAAATTGTCCCATAGCAAATTCAACTGCTTATGCTATGTCACATCTGATTTTCAACCTTCATGGTAAGTGTTTTAGAAAACAGACTGGCAAAACGAAAAGGAAAACTCAGGAAAGCCCTGAACCTTTATTATTAAGACTTTGCTGCAGTCTTTAAAAGGATTCTTAACTGACAAGCTACGGTAATTGACTCCATGAGAGGAGAACAAGTTGAGGACAATCCTTTGTTTTAAAAACATACCTTCGCTGATAGGAAAATAGTTCATCTCACAGCTGGGATAACTTACGTGTGCAACACCCCCAAGACCCCATGTTATTGGGCAAAGGTAGGCAATAAGGTTTTCTTGGAACATAATTTGGAGATTGATGGAAGATTTTAAAGAAGTCTAGAGAATGAAATTGACCTCTGAGGTGAGACTAAATAGTGTGGTGGACAGGACAAGAGAAGATAGGTGAGGTTTGGCAGGACACACAACAGATTACAGAAGGCAAGCAGGTAGACGGCTTACTTTAACTGGATAGTTATCTACCTCCAAGATTAAGCATCTGCTTCAATTTCTCCACAGTCAGGCTAGACTTAGTAGGAACTGATATAATTTACTGCAGTCTCCTCCAACTTAATATCATTCTCAGGTTTTGCACCGCAAATCTCCTCAACCCCACTGAACATGGCCAATCATGAGGACTCGTGGGAGAGATGATGTCCAAAATATTCAGAGAACATTAGATTCAACACGAGCTATGATCATGCAGATCTCTGGTTCATGTCTTGCCTTAGCCTTGAGTATTAAAGGAACATTAATATTGACCCAGCTTGTAGATGTACTGTAAAAGTTACCCCTGTGTAGTCATTAGTATTTTGAAACACTTGCCATGTGTAGAAGGAGATGCTCTATCCTCACCTTCTCTGTCATCATTTCTGTCACCTGAAGAGTGGCAAGGAGAACCTTCTCCACATAGATCACAGCCCATATATTTTGCAGAGAACCCCACAGCTAGTGGAGATTGTCCTGGTCAGATTGATCACTTCTACCTGTTCAGAATGATATCAGAGATGGAGGAAGGTGGAACTGAAGTACTTCCCCTTGTCATGTGATGAGCATTCTCAGATAGTAAAATAAATCTGGTATGGAAATGCTTATATAAAGTATTCTGAAATATTTTAATACTACTTTGAAAGAGTATACATTTTCACACTGCTGTCTTGAAAAGTATTTCTTGGGTTTTCAAGTGAGACTTGAAATAAGCCCGGTAGAGTTAAGTCACAAGAATTTAACAGGGAAATGTATTTTTTTATTTTATCATTAAAAGGGCTATCACTTCTTCAGATTCACTTCCTGGCAAGATATTATGACATGATTTCCTCTTCAGGCAAATAAAGGTTTAGTGTGCCTATGACTATCCCAGCTGCCTGTTAACTCTATTCCCTGATCAGCTATGATTTTAAGTGATGTTGTGACCCATACGACAGCCTCATATTTTGCAAACCTACAAATTCCAGCAAGGTCATTGGATACATGCAAATGTTTGTTCATCTTTGATATTCTGCATGGTATGCATGACTTTTAGCTAGAGTTAGAGATTCCACCTCTCCCAGTTGCAGAAGAAAAATCAAATGTCCTATACCTGTAGTATTTTCTGTTCAGGAGAAAAACAATGGAAGAGGAAAGCTGCAGAGTCTACTACTGCCGCTAAGGGTTTGATACTCCAAAAAAATGTAATAAACAACTAGTCTATATGTTACATAATCCATGATGTGTCCCTAAGTAAAAAAATTTGTCTGTAGATACCTTTCAGAATATAGAAGTCTAAATTAGATCCACATGCGACTGTGGTACAAGAGCAGAGCTAGTAAAATGAAGAATTAGTTGCTATCCTTGGCATCCAGAAGAGATTAATGATCTTGATTCTAGCCCCCTCTTACTCTTCCCAGCTACTGAAAATTAAATGTCATGTACAACAGCTCACTCTCCATTACTTAATTACATTGCAAAATCTGCCTAGGGAAAGCTATTCAGACTGTAGCAAAATATATATGCAAGAATGATATCTTGTTATACTGCAGTGCAATACACCATTCCTTACCCATTTAGTCATGTTGGATAGAAAGTGTTTGCATTTTTGCTTAATTTTTTTTAATGGTGATTTCCATATCCTGAAATGTTTCTCTATGCACCTGTTTAAAGTAAGTGCTTCTTTCCAACAAGACCAGGTCCCAGCATGCCTAACAGAGATGACGGTGAGAAGTCTGCTGAAAAATCCTTCACTGAACCCCACTGTTTTGGGTGGGTAATTTCTAGATAATAACGCTCCTTTACTTCAGGGTGAGCAGATCCCTGGAGTCACACATGGGGAGAACATGGGATATTCTGGAATCTGAAGGGGCTGTACATCCACTGAATTTGCTGCTGCCAACACAGTTACCACAAAAATTCAGCAGCTGCCACATTTACTGTTGTTACAATTTGTTAGCAGATTTGGTGACTCTCTACCCTGCAAGAGCATACATAGTGCTGCGAGACTATAGGGCAGAATAGTGTTTTTTTTCCCCTTTCTGTCACCAAGGATAGGGGAAAATAGCTGGTTCAGTGGTGCAGATAGTCTCAGCGACCAGTTCTGGGAAGAGGCTGTGGGAAATGCAAAGAGCAAAATAAGGTAGAATTCCAGCATTGTGCTTGACGTGGGGCTCCTGCTGAAAACAGCAGTACTATGTAGGGTTTGTATCCTGTCATGTCATCACATTGCATTTCTCTCCCTTTGCTTCATATAATGTCTCAAGGGGCTGGTCTATACATTACAGTGAAGGGGTGCTACTATCATATCTTGTTTTCCCCTCACCCACATGAAAGTGTTTCCACTGAAAGGAGCCTCCTGCCAGGTTTCTCCTGCATGAGGGGAGGGAGTGTTTCAGCAAGGGAGTCTATAAAGCTACAAATCCCCTCATTGCCCCAATAAAAACTTGGATAAGTTACTGGATATCTCAAGGTATGGTTTGGCTTTCAGATCTTTTCATTACAAGCTGTGTCAAAAGCTGGGAGTACTTTACGCTGATTTCCTTACTACATATTTGTGCTGATTAGATGTTTCATTATTATTTTTCAAGCAACCAACAACTGGCAGTCCCTAAATTGGCACCAGACAGAAATTACTAGAGGTTATGGAGCTTTTAGATATGCTGATTAATTCTCATCAGTAAGAGCTACATAATAATTGGTTTGTATGCTTGGGAAAACAAAATGAGCCAGAAAATTGCTGTTTAACATGTTATAGTGTTTGAGGGGAAGGTGCTTGGAAACTGAAGGACAAGTGAATATCATGCATTCTTTGATACTGCATTTGCCTTTTAGATATCTCTTGTGTATTTCTGAATGCATGGCTTGATGCCCTCAGTTCTTGCAGTCCAAGTTAGTAATTTTCACTGTAAAGCTTTGAAGAAAATAAGAGGCTGAAGATATAAGAAAGGCTGTAAATAGTGACAACTTCTATGGAACACATTAATGCATATCGATATTAATTAGAGATGGGGTATTCGTATACAAATATCCCCCCACAGGTGGAAATAACGAGAGTCCAGCCCCATAGGGTCGGACTGTCTACTCACCATTCTGCCACTGATGCCAGCTCAATGGAGCCTTCCTATCGCACCGTTATCCACAATGGATTAGCCACTCTGTGACCTGACAGAGAGGCTTGTTCATTAGAGCCCCCTCCCACTGCACATATCCCTGCACCTAGTGAGTATCCCTCAGTTCCCTTTAGCCACTGCTGAAGAAACTCCTAAGTCCCTTCAGTGGAGCTAATTTTTCCTTTATGCTTTTGAAATCCTCAGAAACCTTACCTTTTGTTGTTGTCATCTCCCTTGTCATCATCCTTCCTCCTGTAACAGCCTCCTTATACCTCACAAAGGGGCCGTTACATCACACTCAATCACTCTTCGTTTCCACTGCCACCAACCATTCCCTCAAATAAAGCTTCAGGCCAACGTATGATTTCAAAATAAAAACTTAGGTTTATTGTGTACAAACAAAAGGAATGGTAAATCACTTGAATATAAATAATAAAGCAATCACTATAATAATATAACAATCACACACCCACTCTCACAGACCCTCTCAATGTAGCACAGTTCTTATCTCTCAGTATCTCCAAGCCCTAACTCCCTATCTCAAAGCCCTATCTGGCCCTATCTGAATCTCTCACACCATTCACTCCCCTTATATATAACAGCTCCACCCCTTATGTCCCACCGACCGTCACGCCATTGGTAGATGACACACAGCTTCAGCAGTGACAGGCAGGTGATGTCATAGCTGTATGTAACAATACCTCCCTTGCCTATAAGTTCCCTAAAGGGGGGGGGAGTTTTCTTACTGTTTGTCATTCCCACCTTTGTTGTTCTACGACTTTCCATTACTATTCACCAGTCTAAGGCTTTCCTGCCTTTGATGGCCCTAATAGGGCCATTTAAAAAGTTAATTTCATGCAGCAACAAAATTCCCATCACTGACAGTTGACTTTAGTTCTAACCCTATCCTGCCTCAGTGAGGGACACCAAACACAGATTTGGTTTGCTCAGTTCCATCAGTGTCTGTTTGTAAGACACCCTTTAAGCAAACCATTATGGGAGCACTCAAACTCAAACCCACCACCAAGACTCAGAACAATCAGAAACCAACAGAGGCTGAGATGGCGCCGTTACCATCTCTCAATACCAACAATGTACTGGCAGCCTTGAGGGCATTTTCAACTTCAAAATCTACTTCTTTGAAAGCAACATTGGTGTCCATATCAAGAATGACATAAACGTAGATTTCTTAGAAAATAAATCCACTGACTCAGATCCAACTTCTACTTTGAAAAGCTGAAGTAGAAACATAAATCAAAAGCACATAAAGAACAGCCTTTGGCTTCAAAGATATCTAAGGAACCTCAGGTAGCCAGATTCCACCACCACCACCATCCTGCAAAAGGTGGTGAACATGTATGCCTTGATTCAACCTCAGACGAGGAGATGTCCCAAATTCAGACATTGTCACCACCATTCAATTAGTCTCCAGAATGGAGTCAGCTTACCCAACAAACCCTGAGTAAGCTTTCTCCACCACAGAGGACCTCACAACCAGAAGAACTACTTGTAGGTTGGGAGTGATCATATGAGTAATCTCCAGAGCCTGTTACAATAGTAAGAGAACGAAGTGTCCCATCCCCATTGAAAGAGCCTCCACAAAACCCATCACTAGCAAGAAGCTATCATGTTGAAGTCAAGTGGTTATTTACTATATTGCTATGTGCAGTGCCTAATTCTATCCAGGGCCATACCGAGGATGGGAATGGCATTTTCCTCCACCATTCTTCCATTTCCCTAGAATGCACAGAGAAATAACATCCTGGCTCTCAAGGATATGCCATTCCAGTCCCCATATTGTACTAGTATAGAAGCAAGGCATCGAGATCACTGAAATAGAAGTATGGGCACCCCATATCAAATACAATGGAGCAGGAGCACTTGGAATCAAGGCCACCTGCACAGAATTGCAAAGACTGACTTCCTAAGCTTCTAGTTCCTTATGAACAGGTTCAGTTAGTTTCAAAGTCACCACCTGATGGAGAACAAGAAATCTTTTCACGGTGTTGTATGTAAAGCCTTAAGCAAATGGCACAAGCTTGAGAATGCACCTTAGCATCAAGAGTTTTGGAACAGAAGGAAGGGGAATGGCCTGGTTTGTTCTTGGCTTCCAATTCATTCACTATGTTGGCTATGCATAAACACAGTCACCAACATAACCTCTTATCACTTAAGCCAGTAGTTCCCAACCTTGGGTAACCCAGCTGTTCTTGGACTGTAACTCCAAGAAGTCTTCACCTCTAGTTGTGCTGGCTAGGGTTTCTGGGAGTTGTAGTCCAAGAACACCTGGATTACCCAAGGTTAGGAACCAGTGGTTTTAGCAGTTCAGTGTTGACGGTGAACTGCATTCCAAGATGGATCTTTGCTTTTGGCTTTGGAATCAAAGACATCAAAAACAGGCAGACAAGGCCCACCGGTCCTCCTGCTTCAGCTCCAAATCACAGTCAACTAGGGACTCTCACAATTATGACATATCAAAGCAACCTACAGCACATGAGGATGCGACTCAAGTTTGGCCTACCGCCAAACCAAGTAACAAAAACTTGCAAAAAAAGAGCCCATTTACCATAGCTGCTTCTACATCTGAGAAGCATTACAAGGCCTCAAAGTGCACCATGGAAAATGAATATTCAATAATCAATGAGGATTCTCATTCTACTGCCTCTGATTCAGACAGTGTCCACATCAGCATGTTACCATCTTTGCTCAGTCTGGTCAAGAAATCATGGAATAAACTGTCTACCTCTCAACGCACCTTGACATGCCTGGGAAATTTATACAAAATCCATGATAAAGAGGCTATATTTCTTCTCAAGCATCCACAACCAAATTCGGTCATTGTGGAGGCTTCTCAAAGAGGCATCACAACACCACGCCAAACAATAGAGATGGACGTGTTGGACAGGAGGGTGTATTCTACCATGACCTTGGGCATTATTTCCAATTACCAAGGTGCTATGGAACAATATTTTAATATTTCAACATTGGTATAGCATTAATAGTCCCATAACACAAAAATTGATCAGAACACAGCCTGCCTTATAAACACTACAGCAGCAAGCAATATTGAAAACTACTTGAAACTTATCTTTAGCAGTAGCATGGATCAGGTACATTTGGGATGGATTCTGGAAACATATAGGGTTGACCATATGATGGCAGCATCATGGGGACAAGATTCTAGTCATACTGTTAATGTGTCATAATAATAATTGAGTGCCATCAAGTTGGTTCCAACTTACAGTGACTCGTTCCAGAGTTTTCTAGGTAGATAATACTCAGAAGTTATATACCATACCCTTCTTCTGGGGGCAACCTGACTACATAGGCTGGCTTTTCTCTCAGGAGGCACAGTGGGGAATTGAAGTCCTAACTTCTGGCTCCACAGCCAGATACCTAAACTACGGATCTATCCAGCCAGCTTTTGTGCTGTCAAGTCAGTTCCAACTTATGGTGACCCTTTTCAGAGTTTTCGAGATAGAGAGTAGTCAGAAATGATTTAACATTCCCTTCCCCTGGAGGCGTCCTGGGGCTGTGCAGGTTGCCCACGGCCACACAGACTGACTCTTCTGGGATGCATGGTGGGGAACTGAACTCCTAACCTCTGGCTCTGCACCCAGATACCAAAAGCTATCCAGCTAGCCTTGATTGCATGCAATTGAAGTTGTGAGAATGGGCTGCAGTTAGTGCTACTCTTGACCTTTTCATCACTAAGCTGAATAAAGGAACAATAATACTGTACATCCTTTAGTCTGGCTTTCTAAATCTCTTATGTTTTTGTCTGGGTTTAGTCCTTTATTGCACTGATGCCACATTACAAGGCAATCTTGCTTAAATGAAGCAGGATAGAAACTGGTTATTGCATTAAATGAGCAACCACTAGGGAATCCCCTCTGAAGCCTGTAGCAGGAAATATGGTTATACATGTAATAAAAATTTTTTTTAAAAAAAAATGGCATTTAAGTAGATATTTTGCAGCTTGTCTAATATCTCTCTCTTCTTTGTTTCTCAGTAATGATGATGCATTTAACCAGATGGCTGTGGCTCCTTTCCCTTTACCCGCTAGCTCTCAGTCTTCCATTGAGGTAAGATGTTTTTCAGTGTTTCCTAAATGAAAGCAATTAATCATAATTTAGCAATTTAATGTGAACGTAGACATCCCTCTGATTAAAGCCTACGCCAAAAAGTACAGAGGAGAAATTCAATGGAACATGAATTTCCTCTTCCTGGTAGAATAGCTAGAACACTAAGAAGCTGTACATACCATTTTGCTTCAAGAGAGACAGTTGCTAATAAGTCAGAGACTGAACTAGTCACTTAATGGATATATGCATATTTTAAGGTTAGAGTCATTAAATACAGATGAAGCAGTCTGAACATGTGGCACACCAAGAACTGTTTTCTTCCTAAAACTAAGGAGGCAGTATGCCAGTTGTCATAGGGGCAGCCATGTCATTTTTCAAGAGTGATATTTCAGGGCTTGTTGATAAATTGTACGTGCATCAGGGAGCAAGTGCTAAAAAAATCATGAGGAGAAATGTCTCTACAGAGTAAGGGCTCCTGATATTGGCTGGATGATGTGATGCCAAAGCATTGTATGGCTATGTCTTAAGTGTCCTATAAATTTGGGACAAAGAAGCAGTGAGGAAGCTCTGATCCTCTCAAGTGTTTCAGACTACAGTTCCCATCATTCTGCTAGGTGAGGCTGATGAGAGCTGTAGACCAGAATTCTGGAGGGCCAAAGATTACTGCATGACTGTGCACACTTGAACATGGCCACTAACCTGTTATTGAGGGTTTACTGTTTAATAAGAACAGTGTCTGCAAGGGATTATCTCCTTTATGTTTATAATTTTTTTTCTCCAATATTCTTTTCCAGTATTTAGCCAATATACTTCACAAGTAAAATCCCAAAATGACTTGCATAAAATGAGTAAAATCATAGGGAAACTATTTAAAAATGCGTATTAAACTACAGTATTTTAATTACAAAATTAAAAGCAGTATCAGAATAAATAAAAAAATAAATCTTAGCACACAGGAGTTTTAATTAAGAAGAGGTTGAAATAAGAATGTTTTAAATGTTTGCTTAAATCTACTGAGATAGATCTGTATTTAATTCTGCAGGACATGCCTATGTTTTTATGGTATATGATAAACTGTATCTATAGGATTCCATGTGGTGTGCTGCTTCATTTATATTAAATCTAATGCCTACCCATGACAGGAAGTCCGTATTTTTTAAATTATTATTTTATTTAAAATATGTTTACCTTGCCTTTCTCCTTAAAAAGAGCCCAAGGTAGCTTACAAAAATAAGCTAAAATATATCTACAAGTGCTAAAAAGGGTAAAATACCACACTAAAACACTGTTTGTTTGTTTGTTTTTAAGGCAATACCAAAGACACATTTAAAACAGTAAGGCACACCCATCCATTTAAACACCCCACTCTGGCAGTCATTCACTGAGGGAAAACTTGCCTGAAGAGAAAGGTCTGGATAGGGGTGAGCAGCCTATGCTCCTTGAGGTTGTTGGATGGCAACTCCCACCAGCCTTCATTATTGGCCTTGCTGGGTGTAACTGATGGTAGTTACAGTCCAGTAACATACTGGAGGTCATAGGTTTTTTGTCCTTGGTGTAGCACGATGCCATCTTTTAGATTCCCATGGCTTAAGAATCCAGAGATCTGTGTAACAGCTAGCATGTTGAAATATGCTTGGGAATGTATTGATACTCCATATGGCTACTTAAATTTGATATAACATGCCACACTTCTGTGTGTGAATAGTCGTATATCTACATTCTGGCCCAACCCACCCATATATCTTCAGGATATTCTTAAAAACTATCCCACACCAAGTTTGTTATTGTAGTTCAAATCTGTTATAACCAAAGCTCATATTACCATGACTTGCCAGAACTAAGCGCGAAGCCAGTCCAACCAAAAAGAACCATCCAGGTTACAAACCAGATTTTTCAAGCACACTGTAGCCCAATCTACAATAAACTGAAGCTGTGTCTCCTCAAAAGCTAGGTTCCCCACCAGAATTTTTTTCCCTGTCTGATTTAAGCCTCAGTTTTGTAACCCTCCTTGGTAAACAGAAAACAGATTTTTCTGTTATAACTGAGTCGCAAACACAAACTTTTGCTATCCAGGCAGTGACCATAATAGTGATACATGTGAGGGCGAGGCTTTCCCATTCCCAGTTCTAAAATGTAAAGAGATATACAGGGAACCCTATGAATTTAAAGGCTTGAAAAGGCTGCAGTTACCAATTGGTAGTAGTTATAGCAAGTCTGTTATTTCTCCCTTATATTTTTTTTACCTTTAAAAGTGATCTGAATCTTTATAAGTACAGAAAAAAAATACTAAGATTGCTTTTCTTCACAGTGTGTATGAAATGCAGAGGGATGCTGCCTATGTGTTAAAGATGACCCAAGAAAATATGTTGATGTTCTCATTGTGTTTATTTATTTTATTTATTATTTATTTTATTTATTTAACTTGTATGCTGCCCACACTACCCAAAGGTCTCTGGGCAGCTTACAACAATTAAAATACAATAAAAAGAAAGACTATTAAAATATATACTCTAAAAATTGCCATCAGGAACCACAGTTGACATTATTTCAATTAGAAGCCTTCTGAAACAAGAAGGTTTTGACCTGGCACTGAAATGTCATCAGCATCAGCGCCAGACGAATCTCAATTGGGAGGGCGTTCTATAGTCTGGGGGCAGCTGCTGAAAAGGCCTTTGTCTACAAGCCATCCCTCTTACCTCTTTGAGGGATGGCTCTTTCAAAAGGGCCCCCTGGCTAGATTTTAACTGCCAGGTAGGCTCATATAGAAGGAGGCGGTCCTTCAGGTATCCAGGGCCCAAGCCGTTTAGGGCTTTATATGTCAAAACAAGCACTTCGAATTGGGCCCGGGCAGCAACTGGTAGCCAATGTAATTTAAATAGAATTGGCTCGATGTGTTCCCTAGTGGCCCCACCACTCACCAGCCGCACAGCTCGATTCTGGACCAGTTGCAGTCCCTGGACCGTCTTCAAAGGCAGCCCCACGTAGAGCACATTGCAGTAATCTATGCGAGATGTTACCAGTGCATGTGTAACTGTCGTGGGACTCTGCTCATCCAGGTAGGGCTGTAGCTGGTATAATTTCTGCAGCTGAAGGAAGGCGTGCCTGGCCACTGTCAGCAATCAGTTCCCCTAGAGGATGCTTGACCGGTCAGACAGAGAGTAATTAGAAGCTTGTGCTCCCTCATTAGGCTGAGTCGAGTCCTGGCAACTTCAACCGAGGGCTGCCCCAACACTTCTGCTTACAAATCTGCCCTAAAAAGATACTTCAGCAAACTTAGGAAATTCCAAAAAAGAAAGACACATGAGCTATGTAGTCAGTAGACTTACTTTGCTCAGTCTGGGTAGGACTCAGTAGCAAAATGTGGCCCTATAATTTCCCCTCAGGGTAATATTAAGACAGCTCCACTGTTCAAGAGACCAACTGATTTTTATAATTATTATTTTATTAAGAAAAATATAGAAATTCACAAAATAAAGTCAGTTTAATGCATAAGCCAGCATGTTATCATTTTTAAGGAATGATACAAAATATAAATGAAGCAACAATTCTCTTTAAATATGAATACACTAAAAATCCTAGAAAAATCTATAAAAAGCTCTATTAGGGTGGGCAAAAGGCTTAAAGCCCCCCTTTCCACCAAATCACCTACCTCTCTATGAATCTGTTACCTGCACTGCACAGCAGGCAACAAGACCTAGCAAAACTGTAGTCCAAAAAGTCCAAGAATGAAAAGAAAAAGTGAGATATTGTGCATGGTAAGAGTTCCTTTTTCAAGCTTAGCTGGAAAACCCCCTTCTTCTCCGTCTCTCACGCTGTCATCCAATCATGGCATGAAGTCAGGTAAACAGTCCCTCTTCATCTTCTCTCTTCTCTTCTCATGGGAAACAGGTGTTGTTTTCCTTAGTATGTCTGCCATTCATCCAAAACAATTGTCCAGTCTTCTTATCTAGGAATATCTTCCTCAGGCCTACAGAAAAACGTTCCTACATCCCTCTGCAAAAATACACTGTCAGCATGCAGAAATCATTTATACAGAGAACCAATATGGAATCCATTTTACATTGTTCACTACTATATATCCCATCTTCAGTACAAGATTTAAACCACATAAATCATTCCATGACAGCCACTGAGTCCAACTGGGCTTCCAGAGTTAGACTGGGGTCCAGGAGCACCCCCAGGCTGCGGACTCTGTCCCTTAGGGGGAGTGTAACCCCATTCAGGGCAGGCCCTCCAGCCTGTCCGGCGAAGCACCCACTAACAGCATTTCCATCTTGTCTGGATTGAGTTTCAATTTATTAACCCTCATCCAGTCCATTATCAGGTCCAGACACGAGATCAGTACAGAAACCGCCTCACCTGGATTGGTGGAAAAGGAGAGGTAGAGCTGAGTATCATCAGGGTATTGCTGACTCCTCAGCCCAAACCTCCTGATGACCTCTCCCAGTGGTTTCATGTAGATGTTAAACAGCATGGGAGACAGTATCGAGCCCTGAAGAACCCCATGACATAAACGCCATGGGACAGAGCACCACCCTCTGGACACAGTCAGCCAGGAAGGAGTGGAACCACCGTAAAGCGGTGCCCTCAACTCCCAAACCAGCCAGCCTATCCAAAAGGACACCATGGTCGATCGTGTCGAAAGCCACTGAGAGGTCCAGGAGTATCAACAGGGTCACACTCCCCCTGCCTCTCTCCCGGCAAAGGTCATTGCAACCAAGGCAGTCTCCGTACCAAGTGTTGTTCTTCAAGATTAGGGTTTTGGTGTATTAAACTAAGAGCATCTAGAAATTTCCCTCCTTCTCCAGGACCAAGTAATTTAAAATCTTCAGCGTTGACTTAAACAGGCAAATGGCCTGAGTGACAGCTCCACTGTGCTTTGTAGACGTGCATTCTTGCATTGCTTCATCGTGGATACAGGAGAATCAAATTTTGTGCTTAGCAGTAGGCTTTTTCCAATATGAACACCATTACAGCTGCAAGATGCATGTCCTTGAATAAGTTTTACCTTCAAGCATCATCTGGTTGGTTTACTGGCTTTGAAGAAGGACTTTGTACTTACTTTTTTCAGAATTTCAGTGTAAAATAAAATGCTTCCAAGGATGTGATATCCGGTGGGTTTTAAATTTTAATCAGTTCAACCTGTCTCTTAAAATAAAACTGTATAGCATAATGGCAGAGGGCACAGCTGGCCCTGTATGAGAAATTAATGTTTGAAGAACATTTTCTTTGTATAATTCATGTAATATTTCAATTCATTGGTAAGTCACAACACAGCAACTTTTTCTGTATTTCACCTGTATGAGTTTTCAGAGAAACAAAGAATATGATCTACCTGAAAAAATAAATGCTTTTCTTGTATATAACCAAAAAAGAATGTAAAGACTCTGATAGCTCAAATTTTACCTCCTGAAGATGTTTTTAAATGAGGCAAAAAGGGCATGCAATTTGTTATGTTTGTACATTTCTGTTGGTTGTGAGAAGGAAAAGGTTAAGAAAATCACAGTGGAGTTCAGTGTGATTTCTTAAATAGGGGAAGTTTAGTGCAGCGTCCTCTTGCTAGAGATATTTCAACAAGTTTTTCTGAACTATAAAATTTAGATTCATTATGGTATTGTTTTTGTACAAAAGCTAATTTCTGAGGATGATGAAATTTTGCAGTGGCAAAGTGTACATTGAGTGTACAGCAGTCTTATTATTGTATAGGACAGAATTATACATATGTTTTTCAGCCTCAGTTTTTCTCAAGCTGTGCACCAAAAACTTTATTCTCATGAAATAATCTGCCATTTTAGGCATGGTTTTCCTTCATTCCCTTAGTGAATGAATGAATGAATACTTTATTACGGTCAAAGACCAGTAAAAATAACTTAGTGTAGTTAGCTATGTTTCCAGAAGATGGATTGGACTGTAGCTAGTGTCACACTGATGGCTTTTCCAGTCCTTGCTATTGTAAATAAACTTGTATTCCTTTTACCTAAAATTAATTATAGTCAACCAAACACAACTTGTTATGTGCTTCACATACATAGTTTCGCAGTGAATTGACCTAAACACACAACTAGGCCAAAAACGTGCAAATTTAGAATAAGTATTTTTTTTAAAGCCCATCAATTATTGGCTTTGTGGTGTCACTTTTAAGCCTAAACAGTCTTGCTCAAGATGTAAAAATATTAGCCAGCTGTCTGGTCTTTCCTAAAAGTAAGCAGTGAGTATCCTTTGACATTCAGAAGGGAAAATTACAGGGCCAACTGACTGAGGATTTATCTGCCCATTCCAAGAGACTGAAAAGTTTTTACTTCTTACCAGGTTCTTCTCATACTTTAGCATAACAAACTCACTTTGTCTTTGTCAAAGAAGTACCCATGTTAGTCTGTCTCAGCATAGTTTTGTCCCCCGCCCCCAGGTTTTTTGTCAGTTCACTTTGTTTTTGCTAATTAAAGGAGCAGTTTCTGTTCTTGCTGACCCATAATCATCTGATGTTTCTTCATTCATTGTAAATGACCATGAAATGGAACACGTTAAATTTTCACAGGGGAAAATTCTACTGAAATGAGGAGTACGTTTTTTGTTTGAAATATTTCTGTTCTCGTTACAATAAAATCCTAAGGTAGTTTACAAGACCGTAAACAGGTAATAGTAATAATACCCCCAACAAAAACACAATCCCGTTGTAGTCCCAACAAAAACAGTTCCAGAGTGTTGATGCTTCCTCGAGGAAGCCCATGTGAAAATGCACGTGGCATCTGCCCAGGTCATGAATATTAATATGCTGTCTGCATGGACCAGCGAGACTGCTGGAAAGTCAGAGTCTGGAGAGATAAGAATATCTGCAGTGGGAGGAAAGAGGTAGATTGGGAGATTGGGAGATTAGAGCATTGGTGAATGGGGGTTTGGGGTAGAGAGAGAGAGAATTGGCAATTGAGAGGGTATGAAGAAGGATGTTTTGTTAAGAGTTAAAGACATTGATTGTACCTTCATTACCTGTAATAATAAACAACTTCTATTTGATTCTTTTAAAAATGACACATTGCCTGGACCTCTGTGATTAATAATAAACAATGTTGATGTAATTAACTTGTGGCAGCGACAGGACATATAGCTTGTGCCCTTGGATTGGTGAAACAACCAAGGGACAGGTGGGAACGTGACAATGCACATTTCCAATAAATACATAAAACACATCCCTATTGAGACATGACATACTGCAAAGGGGAGACCATTCCACAGAATGGACATCATTACAAAGAACAAAGGGAAATCCATAGCCTTGCCATGGGCAGCACTATCTCCTCTGAAGATCACACGTTAGTATAGGATAATTGTAAGGGTTTGTATAGGGGCAATTAGTTTAGTAATCTGGTCCTGTGCTTTATGAGGCTTTATATATTGCTTTTTTGCTGTACTGTATACATCAGCATAGACATAATAAGTATATGGTAAGACATCCCATGCAGTAACCAACTCACTACATTCTGCACTAGTGGAATTTTAGTTCTGAACCAGTCCTAGGGCCTGCTCGGCAGAGGGCTCATTGCGGCAACCCAGTCTCAAGGTTACCAGTGTATAGATCACAGTATACAGTCAATTCCTGTTTAGGAATTGATTTTTTTCGTACGCCCATCTAAGTGGATAGTCTTTGCTCCTAGAAGGCTTTTGATAATAGTGATTGATGCAGGAGTGTCCCAAACCTGTTTCTTGAGCAGGGTTGCAACTCCCTCAAGGGCTGGTAGTCCCCCTAATTGATCGATCCAGGAAATGCTTATCCACAATGCCTTAATCTCACCAGGATTCATCCTTTACTTATTAGGCATCATGCAGCCCATCATTGCACTCTCACACCAGTCTACACCATGTACAAGTCTCCCCTAATTCATATTTAGTGGACAAATAAAGGTGGACAACAGTCTTTTTCACATTCTGTAAGAATCACACCTAGGAAGTTCATGTAGGTATTAAAAAGGATTGGATAGAAAATCATGCCTTGTGGCGCTACATAGCATGAGTGTAAGGAAGTGATATGCAGTCTTCCAAGTGCTGTTCTCTGGAATCTGCCTAGTTAAGAGCGGAGTAGAATCTCCTAGATAAGAGCATATGGGTTTCCTGATCTCATCTGTTAGGCATATAATTTTTATAATTTAAACACATTAAATTTAGGTCAGAGAAATTAAAAGCACAGTATATTTGAATTGTGTGTTTTAATTCTTTTGAATTCATTGTGATTCAAGCTATTTTGACTATCTTGCCCCCTTGATTTTAGTGATACCACAGCGTGGCTAAACAAAATCTGGATGCAACCTAGAGTTTTGAGCTTCTTGAGTTACTTCTTGAGTTCTTTATAACATATATCAGTAAAATATGTAGTCTCTATGTAAGCTGAATTGTGGATTTGGCTTGGGGAATTTTTAAAGCAAACTTTAAAAATCCTGTGGATTGTACTGTACCATGCATATTTTAACTAAGATCTGTATTATGAGATGATTTTTTAAATTTCCCATTCATTTTTTATTAGGATCTCAGTAACAAGGTTGAACAACAGGTGGTGGAGAACGAGCAAGTTATGGCAGAGCAAGCATCTGAAAATGTATGTATTTATGTTCTTGGGACACCTCTGCCGCTGCCCCCCCCCCCCATTAATCTGAAACCATTTTATTTATTGGTCATTTTAAGTCAGGAAAACAAATCACTTTTTCATTGTGATTTAAAAGTATAGCAAAATTATGCTTCCGAAATCTCTTGAGAGCAATTCTGCACAGAAAAAGATAAAGTCACAGCCATCTCTCACTATGTGATACTCACGACAGAAGCCTTTTTTATCCATCTTGGGCTCGGGATAGGCCCGATCATTCGACAGAATCGGGTGGCTGCCCCAGGAGCTGATTTAGCGCTACATCAAGCAGCAAATAGGAAGCCAATTGATACTTGTTCAACATTTTATTGTAGTAGTTTTTGTTATCAGGAGTGGAGATTCCCCCCCCCCTCGATGTGTCAAAGTAAGTGAGCTTGGGCTGGCCAGGGGAGAAGGTACAAATTGCTTTCTACATCAAGCAGAAATATCCCTTGGAAATGACCATTATTATTTTGTCTACTAATATATTGGCTGAAATTCTTCTTGTAGCATAAGCCAAAATGTAACTTTCTGTCCATTTCTCCCTGGTAAACAAACCACCACTGGCATGCTTTGTGGGGCAATGCATGCACATGCTAGCTTGAAATGTGCATGCACATGTCCCCAAGAGTTGCAGCAGCAGCATATTGTTAATCAGGGAAAGGCAGATGGAATGTTAATGCTTTGGCTAACATGACAACTAGTCATTTTAGACCAAATTTCTAAGATCATTTGATCAGAAGTCTTGCAGATAATTGCTTCTAAAGATGTTGAGTGCTGTATTACATAGTGCTGCTCTAATCCATATGATTATCTCTCTACTGCTGTTTAAGCTGCTTGTTTCCTCTTTTAGAAGGAAGCTTAATGGTTCAGCTACTTTGATTTTTCCTTTTCTCTTTCAGATTCGTAATCAATTAAAGCAATCCAAGTCTTCAACAATAATTCCCATCAATTTACATGCTATATCTTCAGCACCTGAATCATCTTACTCTCCAGAGACAGAATTCACCACCAGAAGTATAAAATTACTATTTTCATGGATCATATGTTCACTGCAAAGCTTTTAAAGATGACAGTAATGCTTTTTAAAAAAATTTACTCTTAAAGTCTAGATTATTGAGTGCAATGAGTATTGTTGACATTTCAAAAAATAGTAACTTTTGACATACTGTAAACCAGAGCTGCTTTTTAAAAATTGTTATTGGTTTTGTTAAAGAAATGTAAGATTTTAAAAATTTAATTTTTTCTTTTCTATTTCTGTGTATACCCATTAAAGTATACAGAGTAAACACTGAGCTAGTTTTTTAAAAATATTTTATTTTTAATATTGTGATAAGTCTTCTGCCTGAAGCAGCTCTGTAATAAATGTAATTTAAGGAAATTCATGCACAGGAGGTTTTCCTAGTGCTCTTCTACACCATATATGTTGTGCAGGGTTGGAGAGGGGCCTGCCTCTCCAGAAAGACTTCTCACATCTTACAGAAGAGTGAAAGGGGAAAGTTCCAAGTTACTTTCAATAGATTTTCTTAGGTTGACTTGGTGTCTAATTTGCATTCTAAAAATTTTTTGCATCAAAACTGTGGTTTGAATTGTGTATCACCAGAAGATGTGCACCAGTTGCACAACACGTGTGCTCCTAATAATGCAACGGGAGCCTTATTAGTCAGTGGCAATTTGCAGTGGTGAGTTATGGTAGTTTAACCTGTGTATGCATAAATCCCCAGCAGATTCTAGTCCATATACATATTAAAGATTATAGAAATTGCCACAGATAAGGTTCATGAGCTCCTTTTTCACTGCCTGGGTGAACAGTCCAGTCTGGAGAATAAAGAAATGTGTTGAGAGCAGCGAAAAGCTATGGTCAGTGTTTTGCTCAATTGGCAAACATCCCAGAAGAGAATCTCATGATGACTTATGAGAACGATGATGTAGCTAGACAAGATCAGTGGGATAGGCTGTCAGAATAACCTGTCACCATTCCCAAATATCTTGAATTCAATTTGGGGAAATACATTGCAAGGCAGCACCGCTGCATCTAAAACAACAGTTGAAAGAACTGCTCATTTGAGGTTATTTTCTTTATACTCAGTGAGTCCACTTTTTAGGAAAGCAGTATTCCAAGACTCTCTCAAAATATGTGCCTTAAATTTTTTTTTCATATACTACACTTGAATTGCTTTTCACAATTCGATGAGCCATAAGCTGCAGGGCTTGGAGCAATCCATAAACCAGGGAGTTTCTCAAATGAGATTAATTTATGTGCTCAGCAATTTTGACACACAGTTTATTCTTGCACAGATTCTGGGTATTGTACTATTATGTGCTCACCAATTCATGGACTAGTAGCTTTTTATCTTTGCTTCCAGGTAGCTTCCCACTTCCTTTGGTGGATCCAGCAACATGTCCGATAGTTCCTGGACAAGAAACAGTTATAGAAATATCCAAGGGCCGATCAGGTCTTGGTCTCAGTATTGTTGGAGGGAAGGATACACCCCTTGTAAGTTATTTATTGTTCATTGTCTTCTATACTACAGCAACCTTTTGTGAATTTCAAACATTCTCAATATTGGTGAATGGACAGAAGAAATTAAGGAGCAGCATTTGAGGACAGAAGAAAACTCTTAAGAAGAAGGGACAATGACTTTTGCTTCTTAATTAGCAGCTAGAAAAAGTCAGGGAGTGCTTTTTCATCCTTATCTATAGAGCTCTGAATTCAGGAAATAAGTAATAAATATCTGGGTGATTTAACTATACTATTTGAAATAAGATTCGATAAGTATTTTGATTTTCTCTTGACCTTTGCAAAGATCACTGGTAGATCATTTCTGCGCCTATCAGTTCCAAGAAAATAAGTCACCCAAATTGTATATGATTAGCAGGTTAACATGCTAGTTGAAGAGGATGTTCCCTCTTAATATCTCAATGTTTTACATAGTCAGCTATATATTATTATGTCTTGTCATCATAGATATGCTTGTAACTGAGCAGTTATGAAGCCATTTCTAAGCACTTTACATGATTTCTCCCAGTTGCATTGTTAAAGTAGCTAAGGGGGTAAGCCTTAGTTACTTGCAATATTTAATGGAAGTTGATGTCCATAGGAAAAAAATGTTGTTACATGTCATCAAGTCATCTCTGACATATGGTGAGCCCATGAATTGAGCAATCTCCAAAATGTCCTCAACTACCCTGTTCAGCTCTTGTAAACCCATTAGGAGTTAATCCATCTCATATTTGATGTTCCTTTTTTCCCTGCTGCCTTCCACCATTCCCAGTGTTTATTGCCTTTTCCAGCAACTCTTGCCTTCTCATGATGTGTCCAAAGTAGAACACCCTCAGTTCCATCATTTTTGCTTTCAGAGATATCTGAGCCTTGATTCGCGCTAGGACCCACTTGTTCATCTTTCCAACAGCCCAGAGTATCACAGCACTATATTTCAAATGAATCATTTTTTTTCTTATCAACTTACAGTCCAGCTTTCACACCCATACATGGTGATCGGAAATACAAGACTTTGGATGATCTTGGTCTTGGTCTCCAGTGACATATCCATACAATTCATGTTTTTTTTTTAAAAAAATCCTTCTTTGCTGGCTTCCAATAACCTAGGATTCCAAGTTTCAGACTTCTGATTTCTTGGTTTCTGATTTCTGATTTGGAGTGATGATTGAACCAAAGTACACAAAATCTTTAACAATTTCAATTTCTTCATTGTCAACATTAAAATTGTGTAGTTCTGTAGTCATGATTTTTGACTTCGTGATGTTCAGCTGCATTCCTGCTTTGACACTTTCTTCTTTCACTTTTCCTAAAAATTGTTTCAAGTCATTACTGCTTTCCGCTAGTAAGTTGGTGTCATCTGCATATCTTAATGTTTAGATCCATCTTCCACCGTTTTCCACTCCTCTCTAATCTGGATTTAGTCTGGCTTTCCATATAATATGATATGCATAGAGACTGAACAGGTAAGGGGGTAGAATGCAACCTTGTCAGACACCTTTACCTATGGGAAACCATTCTGTCTCTTCATACTCTGTTCTAACAGTAGCTTATTGCTCACACTATAACTTATGCAGCATGACAGCCAGCTGCTGAGGCATAGGCAGCACTGTCAGAACAACCCAAATTTTTCATAATCTACACAGCTGAAGTCTTTGGTGTAGTGTATAAAACTTGAACTGATCTGAAATTCTTTTGGGTGCTCCAGTTTCCAGCAGATATTTGCATTATGATCTTGAGTGTCTTCAGACGTACATCAGATGTTTTTCATTGCATCATTTTGCTTACATGGGAAATTACAGCAATAGACCTTTAGTTACTGTGTTCCTTGGCAACTCCTTTTTTGGAGATTGGAATGTATGTTGAATGTATCTAGTCTGTGGTCCATTGTTTTGTTTTCCATATATGTGGCATATTCTTATTAGGATTTTGACACATTCAGTTTCTGTGGCTTGAAGTACTTCTATTAGTATCCCTTCTACTGCTTATGATTTATTTCTTCCCCGTGCTTTCAGAACAGCTTTCATTTCACTTTCTAGTATTCCAAGATCTTCATCATAAGATTCCTCTCTAAAGGAATCTGCCATTCTTTTATCTTTCCATATTCTCTTTATTTTCTTCTGGTCAGATAACGTGCTTCCTTGTTGGTCTTTCAGCACTCCTAATCTAGGTTTAAACTTCCCTTATTTATTTATTTATTTATTTATTTATTTATTTATTTATTTATTTATTTATTTATTTATTTATTTATTTATTTATTTATTTATTTATTTATTTATTTATTTATTTATTTATTTATTTATTTATTTGACTTATACCCCACCCATCTGGCCCATAAGACTTCTCTAGGCGACTTCCAATATACTATAAACAATAAAATAATACAGAATTACATAAATCATACAATGGCAAATACAATACAAAAATAAAATAGAAAGTAAATAGAGGGGAGAGTAAACAGAAGATCAGGTATTAACTGGAGGGAAGGCCTGAATGTGCAACCAAGTTTTTAATTGGGTTTTAAAGGTGCCCAGCGTGGGGGCCGCACGAATCTCAGGAGGATTCTTGGATTTTCTGGCTGAGATCTCTTGTTTTTCTTCTTTTGTGACAATCATTGAAAAAATGTGTTCAAGCTTCTGACCCTATTTCTGTCACTTTTATTTTTGCTTCTTGCCTGTCCTTACAATTTTGTTTCGTCTATCATCCATCTAGCTTTTCTGTTTATTACAGGAATTGTGTTTTTTCATTGTTTGTTAGTAATATCTATGTTTTCAATCCACAGTTCCTACGGTTCATGATCAAATGAGTTTAGTAATGCAAATCTGTTCTTTTTGTGGACTTTAAATTCATCAGGAGTGCTGCTTAAAATATATTTTGGCTGTAAGATTCTTTTAGTGTTCTTTTCAGCTTTACTCTAATATTGCATATTAATAGTTCATGATCAGTGCCACAGCCCTTTCCTCATCTTGTTTTGTGTGAGGAAAATGTAGTTTCTTCATCTCCTGCTTCCAATTACAGTATTTTAATATTGGCCATCTGGGGATTTCCCCCTTCAGTTTGGTTGCTTAAAGCATGTATTTGTAATAAACATATTGCTGGCTTTGCAGAACTCTGAGTCATTCTCCTTCTTTGTCTTTGACCCCTAGACCAAATTTACCACAACATTTGGTTCTGCTTTGTTTCCTACTTTTGCTTTCAAGTTGCCTATGATTATATGTTGCCTATGAATGGGCTTGTCTGGGTGTGGTGTGTGATCAATCTCCTCCTGGATGCTTGCATAAAAGCTTTCAATTCCATCTAGACATGAACAATGGTTATGTTGGTAGGTTTTGCATGGTGTCTGACTGATCTTATTTGGCCAGATCTTGCATTATAGCCCCTAGCTGCCCGTGCTACATCTTATTCAGTATTAGAGCCACTCAATTTCTTCTGATTTTGTCATTTCCACAATAGAACATTTTGTAGTTATCTGACTGAAAATATCCAATTCCAGTCCGCTTCAGTTCACTGACATCGAACACTGCAATGTTTATATGTTCAATTTCTTGATTTATGATTTCCAGTTTACCATGATGCATGTTTCACATGTTCCATTTCCAATTGTATATGTTGTGCAGCACTTTCCTTTAAGTTCTGTGAATATCAGCCAGAAGATGTCCTTTAATCTAGTTGTGCTATTAGTGACAACACTATTTATATTTGTCCTCTGCTCTTCCCCAGTAGCTGATAAAGTGCTTTCTGACCTGGGAGTGTCATATTCCAGCATTATCTCTTGTTTCATTTTGAGCTGTCTCATCATAGGGTTTTCATGGTAAGGGAAGCTGAGTAGTGGTTTACCATTGCCACTTTCTGCACAGTACCAACAAAAGTTAGCTTGAGTGTCACCACCGCTACCTTTTTTTGCCAGCGATACTATCAGCTATTGCTGTTGCCCATTAATTGCTGTACCGTTGCAACTGGAACTATCCATTCTCTTCTGCTGATGTGGTCATTACTCTTCGAGGGGGATGGATGCATCTCTATCTGGAGTCTCAGCTATGACCATTTTGCCTTGGATGGCCCTGCAAGGAGTCCAGGCTGGTAATGGAGTCTGGTCTCCTGATGGCATTGCTCTTAGCTTTGCTGCCACCATCAGGCTCCTTCACCATGTTAAGGTGGGCATCCAAGAAGGGACGTAGAAAAAACGGTAATCAGAAAAAAGATTGTGTTTTAAGAAGGAAAAGAAAGAAAATAATAAGTAGCAGTGATAGTATCTGACAATCATATATATTTCTGTAGTGCCACCTTTGTAGTGTGAAATGAGATAGGAAAGGAAGAAGTATCTGCAACGAGCTTCAGTCATCCAGTCTTGTTTTATTGTTGTATGCCATCAAATCACATCTGATTTAAAGTGACATAATAGGTTTTCAAAAATGTATGAGATATTTCAGAACTAGTGTTGCAAGTGCTGTTTCCCCCAGTGAGTTTCCATGGGCAAGTGGTGTTGCAACCCATGTCTCCTGAATCCACTGGTGCTCTTCAGCCCTGCTAATCAGCACAATATAGCAGGGATGTTGGCAAGTCTCTGGGTCCAAGTCCCGACTCTGAGTCCAAATCTTTGGTACCAAGTCCTGAGTCCCAAATGCCAAGTCTGAGTCCTTATTAAAAACAAGTGTTCCCCCCCCCCAAGAAAAAAAGAAGGGGGTGGATGAGTTCTGAGTCACAAGTCAAGTCAGAGTCATTAAAACCCCCACACAGACACACATTGAGTCTGAGTTAAGTTACCCGTGCGACTTACGCCTGACTTGACAGTGAGTCTCCTTCCCTGCAAAATAAACATATAAGTACAGTGGTGCCTCGCATAGCGAACGCTTCGCTATGTGATGAATCCGCACAACGATGGGTCCCGGGCCATCGCTGGAGCGTTTGCTCAGCGATGGCCCCTATGGGCTTTTTTCGCTATGCGATGATCGCGCGGACGCGATCAAAGCATAGCGAACAGCTGATCGGCGGTTCCAAAATGGCCGCCGCTAAAACAAAATGGCGACCGCTGTTTTGCCTCGCTAACGAGGCATCCAAAATGGCCACCGCAAGGGACAAAACTCGCAGAACGGTGAGTTTTAAGTCCATAGGAACGTATTAAATCAGTTTTAATACGTTCCTATGGACTTTTTTGTTTCACTTAACGATGGATTCGCTGAGCGAGGGTTAATCCGGAACAGATTAACCTCGCTAAGCGAGGCACCACTGTACAACTATAAAAAAATAGTATGTATGAGAAAAACCGGCTATTAATGTTTAATTATTATAAACTACATTTCTTCCTACTCTTCTTTTAGCTAAACATGTTGTAGCACGACCGTCTTGTATATATGATACAGCTTGGATCTGCAGTTTCATATTTGACATTTCCCTTGTTTATGTTAAATAATACATTGGTATTATCATCTGGATTGGTAAAAAAAAAAATACATAGTTGTTATGTTTTTAGGTTTATTTAAATGTTCTTTACAAATAAGTGGCTAAATGGTGGATATGATGGCTTTTGGCAAATGAAACATAACTTCAAATACAGAAAATCATATTTATTATTGTTATTGTTATTATTATTTATTATATTTATAGCCTGCCCATCTTGCCATATAGACTACTCTGCGCGGGTAACAACATAGTATATAACAATGTACAGTTTTAAATGACAACGTATTACTAAGAAACACAATGGTCCAAGATGGAAGAAATACAATAAACAAAAATTCAGGCAGTGGATGGAGAGAAGGCTTGCTTGAACAGCCAGGTTTTCAGTTGGCATTTGAAGATGCCCAGGGAGGGGGCCATGCGAATCTCAGGAGGGAGATTGTTCCAGAGAGGAGGAGCCACTGCTGAGAAGGCCCGGTTTCTTGTTTTTTCCTTCTGGGCCTCCCTCGGTGTTAGGCTCTTCAGTCTCACTTCCTGGCTTGGTTGGGTGATACATATTTACAAAAACTTCAATCTCAATGTCAATTTGAAGATTCCATGTTGTCACTGTAATGGTTAACAATGGATGTGGCTGTTAGGAAGGTGTGTAAAAAGTTCCCAGAGATGTATGGATTCCAATGCTGAATAATGTTTGTTTTCTAAAAACCCAGCTTTTATTGTCAACATGTGGAATAGAAGTTTCCTCCTGTGGCTGGAATGATTTTGCAAAACTAGGCTTGATTACTGAGCAGTCAGGTCTGTCCGGGAGAAGTGAAATATCTGTCTGTTTACCAGTCTTTCTGCCACCTCAGTGAGCATGTGAGCTGGAGCAATTGTTCACTTCTATTATGGAGGGGAACAGATGTCAACCTGTGCCCTTCATTGCATCTGTGCTAATAGCATAGACCTCAGCCTACACACAGCCTCTCCTTCAACACTATTAAACCAATTCTCTTCTGAGTAATTTAACCGCAAGGCATCCTGGGAGAGAAGAGTAAATGTGTCATCTAAAATGAATCAGTTTGGGGCTGTTCTATTTAGGTTTCAGTTCCCCGGACTAAAGATACAACTGGACTAAAGATACAACTGGACATAATTCACATAAGTGCATGTGCAACTACCTGGGAGTATGAGAGCAGTTGGATGTGATTGACATGCTGATCCCTGCATAAAAGGGTGCAAGTTTTTAATAGAGGTCCAATGTATTGAAAGCCTATTTAAAGACTTCCTATTAATGAGTGAAGCTGACAACAAACAAAAACTTGCAGCTGTGGGACTGTCCTCCCTTCACTTGATTTAATGAAAAATAAACCTGTCTATCAAGATGACCTTTTCCTTGCAGTTTGTAAATGAGACTTATTCCCTATTGCCTTGTAAATTTAAGCTTTGAAAACAAGGAGGCGGGAGATCTAACAAGCTATTAATGAGACTGCTATAGAGGTCTATAATTCTAAAATCAAGAGCAAATTCTTGAGCTGTAATCCTTTCAGAACCAGAGCTTGGATCTCTAACTTTCCCTCCCTTCCTCCCTCTCTGACAACTTCCAGAATCCTCCAGCCAACACAGCCTTTTTGGCATGGTGGCTGACCGTGGTTCTCTCCTTCTCCTTCCTCACACAGGAGAAGCAGAACTATGTCCTCTATTAAAATGATATGCAAAATCTCCATGTGGTGTTTTAGTGATAGGGCATACTCAACACACATGACATAATCCGGTCCATTGAAAGTTTGGGGTGGGTGATGTGACAGTTCTGCCTGTTTGGAGCCTGTATGTATAAATTTATGTGTGACTACCTACCATGTCATGTTTGTATATACATTAGGATCCCCATATCCACAGGGGATTGCTTCCAAGGCCCACCCTGCTGAAAAACATGAAGTATTGAGAACATTATTTTAATACTGAACACTATACATAACATGGTCTCTGCCACCCTTTAATGGCTAATCCTGCTAACTTCATGTTTAGAAATATATATTTCTAGGATTTTTCTTTTAATATTTTTAATATTTTCAGACTGTGGATAAGTGAATCAGCAGATACTATGGACCCATTTGGGAATTCAGTGTTCACAAATGAAATGGCAATTGCATTTCAGCCCACAGCCCCACTTTTTTCCCTTGCTTCCTTCAGTCCTACCTCTGCCAATCCTTTTCTGGTTCTTTGTAAAGTCATTTGGTTTTGAAAGGATTTTTCAGGATTCTGAAAAAGGTGGCAGTATTTGAAAGTTGTTCTTGGCACTTTCACTCCAACTGCCTACATCACCACCCACAAGCACACGCCCTGTCTTTACAAGAACAAATCAGCTGCTCACATGGGGAAAGGTCCATTTTAAGCATTTCAGCATGAAAAAAAGTAGAAGCCCGCAGAGGCAGAGAGAAAAAGCAAAAAGGGCCAGACAAATTCAAGTAGGCTGTTGTATCACATGGTCAGGGGAAAAAATTCTCCAAATCGTCCAGTACTAGAAACTGGTAGGCAAGTGACCATGGGAACTGTACTATAACACCTATGTTGGTCACAGGCTCTCTTCTGGTTGTGGAAGGCAATTGTTCACATGGCTGTCACAGCCACTTCACTCACTATTTTAAAAATGCCAAAAAGAAGAGGGAAGTGACTGAAGTTTTTTTCTTTTTTCCATCTCTGTGCGGCAAAAAGTAATACATTTCACAGATTCTCACATGCAGAATCTAGGTTGCACAGTTCCCACAATATCTAAGATTCATGAGTCCATTCTTTGTTACTGAAAACAGAAACTGAGGAAGAGGGTGCTTTAAAGTCCCTCGTAGTTTCTTTTTATACAGTACAGTGGTGCCTCACTAGACGACGATAACCTGTTCCACTGAAATCACTGTTTAGCGAAATCATTGTCTAGCGAAAAGCATTTCCCCATTGGAATGCATTGAAACCTGTTTAATGTGTTCCGATGGGGAAGAATCGTCACTGTCTAGCGAAGATCGGCCATAGGAAAGCCACTTTGCGAACTGCCAATCAGATGTTTAAATCGCTGTCTTGCGAAGTTTAGGTCCTGAAAACACCTGTTTGCGAGCGCGGAGGGCGCTGTCAAGATCCTCTTGTAGCGAAAATCAGTTTGCGAAGCAGGGACCAAACATTGACCAGTGAAATTCCCCCATAGGAATCACTATTTTGTGAATCGCTATAGCGATTGCAAAAAGCCAATGTCTAGCAAAAAAAACCTGTCATGCGGGGTAACTGTCTAGCGAGGCACCACTGTATTTTACTTCTAAGAATTCTCATAGAAATTCAGGATACATTTTTGGAATGGAAGCTCCTTAATCCTTTTACCATAACATCACATTGTTTTTAAAGCAGTTTATTTTTGCAAGTGAATATACAATACCTTCCAATAAATTTACTTTTTATGGTATATTTCCAGAGAACTTGCCTTATGAGTTTTGCTGATTCTTTCATACACCATTCTGCAGTTCTTTTTTTTCTCTCTCTCTGCTGTTTTTCTTTTTTTAACAAATTCAGTATCATTTTAGCTTTATTTGCCATGTGATTGCTGGAAACACAGATTATATTTAAGTCATATGTTTTTACACCAAACATCTCACTTCTTTAAGTTTTATTATTGCAGAATCAAAAGACTTCCAAGTCTCTCTGACTGTGCACTAAAGTAATCCTGATGAATGGTACCATTGAAATTTCAGATTTGAACTTTCTAGCACTTAAAAAAGCACAAATATGCAAGCTGAATAAATAGGGACCAGATGGGACTACGGGGGACTGTAAAGTGCAGCTAATATTAGAAGTTTTCTTAGAGCAAACAGACATTTTTGTATTAGAAGATTATATTCAAGTAAATATAGAGGAACTTTATTTAGAATGTTCAGTGGCTAAGGAATGCCATCTAATGTACCATTTGAGGGTCTTGCATGAACAAAGCCCTCTATTGTCACTCTGCCTTGGGGGAGATACATAGACATACAATATAAAATACATGGAAATAAAATGCATTTTAATACCATAATGCCTACTATATTGCAGTAATACTTTGCTTTGATGTGCTGATTTGGCATTTGGGGGTGATTTTTTTTTAAGTACTTGCATATAAGTAGGGTTGCTAGACGTCAGGCAAAAGGAGAACATGTCCTCCTTTTTAGCGTAATGTCCTCTGTTCGGCAGGCAAAGATTAAAACCTTTAAACTGTCTTTAAAGCTTTCGTATATTTTATGTTATAATTTTGGATGGGAGGGGGAGAGGTGGAAGGACTCCTTCCCCCCGCCCACCCACCCCTGTTACCTGCTGCCCACGTTGGAGCGCAGCCCTCACCCCCTCCCACCGCCACCGTGGCTGCTCGGCGATCCACCATGCCTGCCCAGCCCCCGTGACAGCGCAAGTGGAATGCCACCTGCCAAGCCAGGCAGGAGCAAGCAGTGTCCGAGCACATCGAGGGGAAGGCGAGTGCCTGGACTATATGTGTTCAAAGTCCCTTTCGGGGACTCCAACTCCCACACTCCCCAGCCTTGAAATTATGACCCTTGGGGGAGGGGAGGCTGCCTCGTTTGGTTTTTCCCGGCACCGCTTTCCCCCTGCCTGCACTGGAGCCTTGTTTGGGTATCCAAATTAGCAAGGTTACCTCTGAGTCTGTGCAGAGTATGAGCAGCCAGGGGATCCCGCAGCCGGGCCGGGGTGGGTTTGGTTACAGTTGGCTGTTTAAATAATGTTTTTTGGTATTTTGAAAAAAAGCCTCCATTTAATTTATTTTTATTTTTTAACATGACTGTTTCTTGGTTGGTTCACTAAGAGACGTTTATTGGCAGCTATTGTAATAAAATTGTACTGATTTCGGGTTTAATCCGGAACAATTCAAATGAAACATTCAATACATCCACCTCTGTCCTCTTTTTTTTTTCTTTCTATGACATCCTTTTGGTACCCATATATCTGGATACCCTACATATAAGTGACAACAGAATGTTAGAGCAACAGGGACCTCTAATCTATAAAAGGGCTTGGATTGGCTGAAATCCAGTGAGGAGTACTCTTTGCTTCAGTTCTTTCCTGTAGGTGGGATTGCTATGTGCTGCTGATCTTCTGGTGCCCTCCATCTTGGATTGTGCTGCCTGCCTGCCTCTATGCCTCCATCTTCAATCCTTTCCTTTTCTACCATTTTCTTTGTTTGGGGAGAGTTCCCATTTGTTTGGATTACTTTTGCTGCTTCCAGGCAACTTGTTTGCCAGAGTGCCTCCTAGGGATTATTTTTTAAGATTTTTTTTTCCTCAGAATACTTTGAAAATTTTTCCTCCTCTTTGGTTATGGTTTATTTCTCCCTGTCCTTTCCTTTCTTGAAATACTCATTTCTGCTACTGCTGCTGACTGGACCCAAAGAGAAGAGAAAGCATCAAGGGGGGGGAAACTCCTTTTATTTACTTACTTCTTTTTCTTTGTTTCTGAGAGAAAGCTGTGGTTTTTTAATAGATCCAGAGAAGTCCCCAAATCGACCATGCCTTCTTCATGTCCTCGTCACATGGCCCTAAGCAAGTCTTTCACCTCCAACTGTAATAGCGGTGTGCTATCTTAATAGGATTGTTATAAGGCTTTTTGAAAGAATCTGCATAAAGCATTTTAGTATTTAAGGAGAAGAATAATATAAAATATTTATTAGCATTTTGGGGGCAGCCCACAATGACACTGCAACATACTGCTGAAAATGGCCTCTTCTCTGTATAGTAAGAAATAACTGTTCCAGATGTAATATATAGGAATATTCATGGTGTGGATTTTGTCAGCAAGTTTTGCATCTTTATACAATGGCTGCTGCCAAAGCCTTCCCAACTTGTTGACACTCATTTTCTTCTATCTGTACTGCAGCTGCTGCGGACAGGGCACAGTACTCTTTGTGACAAACCCAGACCTACTGGGATCTGCCACACTTTCACTAAGCTGCCACCAACCATTCCCTATAAGAAGTCACACAGACCAGGGATGGATTTTTAAACACATAAAAGAATAAGGTTTATTTAACTACAACACACAGGGAAAATAAAATAATCAGGTGAATAAGATAAAGTAACGTGGCTTAGTTTCACTCATACATACACACAGTTTGGTTCACACAGAACCCTTAACTTGAAGCACAGACCCTGAACCTATCAGTTCTGGCTAACCAACAGACACCTGAACCTATCAGGTTGGTACTCTGACACACAGTAGTACCCTGTCTGACACACAGACTCCCACACCAGCTTCTTCTTCCCAGCTGCTGCTTCTTCACATCCCAGCATCTCCTTTCTCCACACATGCATCACATATATATACAGTACAGCCCCTCCTCCTGATGTCCCGCCTTCCACTCCCCATAGGATGGAACTTTCCCTCCAAACCCATGATAGACAGGTAACATCAGTGCTGTATGTAACACCTCCCCTCTTTATAAGTTGTTTTGTAGGGGGAAAGCTAAGGTGCTTTTTCCCAAAAAACAACCTGGATAAAACACACAACAACAGTTATACATACAACATCATACTTACTTATACTTACATTCTAAGTTAACCATATCAATTAGGCATTTAAACATTTACCATATACATTACATCAATTTACCTTTATTCATACAAACCAAATTCAAAAAAACCAGGTACATTTAACTTTTTGTCATCAATATATATACATAGTCCATGTTTCTTTCGCCGTCTTCATTCTTCAGGTCTTCTTGACAAGGCGTCAGCAACACAGTTCACTGACCCTCTGACCACCTTCACTTCAAAGTCATAGTCCTGTAGGTTTAAAGCCCACCTCATAAGTTTGCTATTGTGGGTTTTCATTGTCTTTAACCATTGCAGTGGTGAATGGTCAGTGCACAAAACAAAATGTCTTCCCCAGATGTAAGGCTTGGCCTTCTGGATCGCGTAGACTATGGCCAAACACTCCTTCTCCACGGTTGCCAAATGTCTCTCACCTTTTTGAAGTTTCCTACTCAGGTAGGACACTGGATGCTGGTCACCATTCTCATCCTCCTGGCAAAGAACTGCTCCTACCCCGCTGTTAGACGCATCGGTGTAGATGATGAACTCCCGGTCGAAGTCTGGAGCCCGCAGGACTGGATAGTTGATGAGCGCCTGCTTCAACCTCTGGAACGCCTCCTCACAGTCGCTGGTCCACGGGATGCGGTCATCAGCCGTCTTCCTCGTCAGATCGGTCAGCGGAGCCGCAATCTCGCTAAACCTCGGGATGAACTTTCTGTAGTAGCCCACCAACCCAAGAAATGATTTGACCTTTTTCTTGGTGTTGGGTCTAGGCCAATCACGAACAGCTTCTATTTTGGCCTCCAGGGGTTTTATCACTCCTCCCCCTACCATGTGACCCAAGTCTTTTATTTCTGGGCTACCCAGCTGCAGTCTGTTCTCTCTGCAGAGCCTAGGCCAAAGCACTCCCTCCCCTGGATTAAAGTGCCTCTCCCTGGCTTCCTGGTCATCCCCAGCTTTCTTTCTGACCTTTTGAGCTGGCAGGGTCTCTGCTGCTAGCTCTAAGTTTCTCTTTAGGTCAATCATCAAGGTGTCTATGTATGTCACAACGTCTTGTGGGTCATCCTGGGTGATCTGCTCCCAATTTTGCTTGATCAAATCAAGGGGCCCTTTCACCCTTCTCCCAAATAAAAGTTCAAATGGACTGAACCCGGTACTGGCTTGTGGCACTGATCGATAAGCAAACAAAAGGGATTGCAGCTTCTGGTCCCAATTGTTTGGATTCTCTGCCAAGTAAGCCCTAATCATGCGCATTAGAGTCCCATTGAACTTCTCAGTTAACCCATTACTTTCAGGATGATAGGCAGTGGTTTCCTTGTGCTTAATTCCACAGATTTGCCATAAGCGTTTCATGAGCTTTGATGTGAACGATGCGCCCAAATCTGTGATTATTTCTGAGGCAAATCCCATCCTGGACATATACCCCACCAAAGCATCTGCCACTGTGTTAGTTTCAATGTTAGTCAAGGGTATGGCTTCAGGGTACCTTGTGGCATGGTCCACAATTGTGAGAATGAACCTGTTCCCCCTCTTTGTGGCCTTGGGCAAAGGTCCCACAATATCCACCCCTATGCATTTGAACGGAGTGTCAATCACAGGCAAAGGGCACAACTTTGCTTTGGTCCTGTCGCGGTTATTCCCCTGCCTTTGACACACATCACATTGTTTACAGAACTCCCTGATCTGCTTCCCTATGTCAGGCCAGTAGAAATTCTGTGTGATTCTCTGCTGTGTTTTGTTCACCCCTAAGTGTGCAGCAAACATGTCAGAGTGCCCCCTTTGTAAGATCATGGGGCGATACTTTTCAGGTACCACCAGCTGACTTCTGATCCCATCTCCCCCTTTTGAGATATTCCTCAGGGTCTCTCTATATAAAATCCCCTTTTTCTCCAGAAATCTCACTGGGGTTTCAGGTGTTAGCTGGGCGTCAGTCACCTGTTCAAAACACTTTTGGAGAGTGGCGTCTGCCTTTTGCTCTTGTCCAAATCTGCTGTCTGTGGTTAAGGTTTCCACCACAGCTTCTGAACTCCCCTCTGCTTCCGTCTCTGGCTCATCATTACCCCCTTGAACTGTCCCCGTGGTGGCTTGTGAACGTGTAATCACTAGCACCCTTTTCACATGTTCAGCCAGGTCATTTCCCACGAGCACGGCTGCTGGCAGAGTCGATGAAATCGCTAGCCGCCAAACTCCCCTCCAGCCTTGAAAGTTGACAGGTACCTCCGCGACTGGCAGTGAGATTATCTGCCCCTCAATCCCTGCCACCTTCATGCTCTCATTTGGGATTATAAACTCCCTAGGAATAATATCTGGATGGCACAGGGTTACCTGGGAACAAGTGTCCCGCAGCCCCCTATACTGACGGTCAAGTATTCCTACGTCCACCCCTGCTGTCTCAAACAACTGAGAATCTGTTCTCACCAACAGGCAGCGCCTGACCTCTACAAGAGGACCATTTTCCTCAGCCTGATCAGCAGATGTAGCTGTTCCAGATTGAGTCGCCATGGCAACAGGCTCCCTCAGTGACACTGAGCCCCGCTCTTTCTGGACACAGAACACAGCTTTTGGCTTGGTTCCACTAGAATCCTGAGGCACAATTCCTTTTAGCTGCTTTAATTTCTCACACTCTGAGATTAGATGGCCCTTTCCCTGACAGAAATAGCATTTTCTGGTGTATTTTGAGTCTTTCTCATCTTGTTTTGGTTTTCCCTCCAAAACCTGAGGTCTTGGTTTCATGTCTGAGGGCTTCCCTTCACCATGGGCCCCTCCCCCTTGCTGGTTTTTCCCTGGTCCCTGAGAGTACTTGCTGTAGGTTTCTTTGGGTTTACCTACAGATTTCCCCTCACCCAAGGGCTTTCTTATTTGCGAAATAAAATCTGCGATCTCGGCTGCTTCTACCACAGATTTTGGTTTCCTTTCCCTCACCTGGAATTTCAATTCCCCATGCAGGACTGAATAGAACTGTTCCAGTGCTATCAAGTCTTTAAGCTGCTCGTAGGTCTCTGTCCCCTCCTGAGATAGCCATTTCTCAAGCAGCCTCACCAATTGGGCCCCCACTTGGGTAAAAGTCTGCTCTGGCTTTTTGGTGATTGACCTAAATCTTTGTCTCAACTGTTCCGCATTTATCCCATGTCTTGCAAACACCAGTTTTTTAAACTCTGCAAAATCTTTCATCAGTTCCTCAGGCATCTCGGCATAGACCTCAGCCAGGCTACCACTGATTAAAGATCGCATGATGGTCATCTTCTCAGTTTCCCTTACTGAGAAGTCCACAAACGCTCTTTCCACTAAGGAAAAGAACACCTCAGGACAATCTCCCTTGTGGTACACAGGGAATTTCTTCAGGTCAGCTTTAGACAATTGGCCTCCCTCAGAATCCCTATTGTTATTATTGTTCTGGTTCATCATTTCCAATTTTCTTAATTCAAACGCCATTCTTTCTTTTTCCAGAGCAATTTTCTCTCTCTCCATTCTTTCTTCCCTCTCCATTCTCTCTCTCTCTCTCTCTAATTCAAATTGCCGCTGTTTCTCTCTTTCCCTTTCCTCCATTTCCCTCACCCTCAGTTCATGCTGTTGGGCTATGAGTATTTTTCTGAGTTCTGGGTTTTGTTCTCCCGTGCTGTCACCTTGCACTGAGCCAAATTCATCCTCAGAACCTTGGTCAACCTGGGGGTCTTTCACTTCACCCATTTCTGCCATCTGGCTTCGAGTCAAGGGCATAATCCCCCCTCAGAACAGGCTGCTTTAAAAAGTCAAGCCTCAAAATAAAACGACCACTTTTTTTTTTCCTTTTGCCTCAGAACCAGCTTTCCCTATAGAATGCTGCTGTCCTTCAGCACTTAACTTGCAACAGTTGCGAGCCAGAGCCTACCCCCCTCTGCTGGGCCTCTCAGCAGGCAGGCTAGATCACTGTTACTATACAGTTTTGCCTCAGCTTTTTTCCCGCCAAAACAGGCTGCCTCAGAGCACCCTAATCTAGTCTCCAATCTGAGGTTACACGTTCTTCTACTAGTGCACCCCCCCGTGAGGTACACCTAGAAGATTACCTACGTGCTCTCAGATTGTCCCTGACTAGACCCCCCTTGCTCTGGGCACACTTGCCAAGGCTTTGCTGGACCACTGGACAACTGGACCAGTCGTATCCCACACGCTGGACACCAATCAATGTGACAAACCCAGACCTACTGGGATCTGCCACACTTTCACTAAGCTGCCACCAACCATTCCCTATAAGAAGTCACACAGACCAGGGATGGATTTTTAAACACATAAAAGAATAAGGTTTATTTAACTACAACACACAGGGAAAATAAAATAATCAGGTGAATAAGATAAAGTAACGTGGCTTAGTTTCACTCATACATACACACAGTTTGGTTCACACAGAACCCTTAACTTGAAGCACAGACCCTGAACCTATCAGTTCTGGCTAACCAACAGACACCTGAACCTATCAGGTTGGTACTCTGACACACAGTAGTACCCTGTCTGACACACAGACTCCCACACCAGCTTCTTCTTCCCAGCTGCTGCTTCTTCACATCCCAGCATCTCCTTTCTCCACACATGCATCACATATATATACAGTACAGCCCCTCCTCCTGATGTCCCGCCTTCCACTCCCCATAGGATGGAACTTTCCCTCCAAACCCATGACAGACAGGTAACATCAGTGCTGTATGTAACACTCTTTACTGGGGTCTTAAAGGCACTGAGTACTGTTACTGCTTATTGATGCAACCTGAAGTGATTCAGGCCTTCACTTTATTCATTATAAACCCTAAATTATTCTCTAAAGTTTTGCTGTACGATGTGCGTAACATTTTACACATTGGTAATATTTTACCCTTTGGCTGGTCTTTTCTCTTTTTGTACAGAAATCCAGTTTACTACTATAATTTTTAATTTTTAATCTGCCTTATTTCCAGTTGAACATCCAGACTGGTAAAATCTCTACTGAAGCTATGAAAGTTACAGGGTGTACTTGGGCCAGTCGCCTTCTCTCATCCTGGCCATCCTTACCCATGGTTGTTTCAAAGATAAAATTGAGAAGAGGAAATCTGTGCTTTTTACCCTGAATTCATTATTGGAAAAATGGGAAATAACTAATATATAAATTATTAGTTAATAATAATAGCAATTTAGCTGCCTTGGAACAAAAAGTATTGAAGTCAGATCACACTGTAAAGCAGATTAAAATCAGTGAGATAGAAATACAAAAAGATAGAGTGATAGACTAGGACTCTGGCGATCAGGGTTCAAATTCCCATTCTGCAATGGAAACACAATGGGGGAGTGAACTACTCCTTAAATATCCCACTTACTTTGGTTTCTTGTCAGGCTGGCTAGTGATCTGGCCACTTGTTAGTCATATGACCTGTCTTGCCTTGATCATTAAAACTGCTGGATAGCTCAGTGGTTTAGATATCTGGCTGCAGAGCCAGAGGATGGGAATTTGACTCCCCACTTGTGCCTCCTTGACAGGTGCTGGACGTGATGATCCATAGGATCCTTTCCAGCTCTGCAATTGTAAGATGAAGATGGTGATTATCTTTTCACCTGGCTAATTGAGAGACAATGGGCATTGAATGGGTTGCTTGACTGGACAGGAAGAAGAGATACAGACCATTCTAGGATGCTTGGTTTCCAAGACCTCTAGATCAGTGGTCCCCAACCTTGGGCCTCCAGATGTTTTGGACTTCAGCTCCCAGAAATCCTGCCCAGCAGAGGTGGTGGTGAAGTCTTCTGAGAGTTGTAGTCCAAGAACATCTGCAGGCTCAGGGTTGGGGACCACTGCTCTAGATAATTCTTTTAACATAAAAACAAAGAAGGTGATTTAATCTGGCTTCTACAGGAGGGCTATTCTGTGAGTTGACTCTGGCTGGGGTATTCATGTCTTCTGTGGAATTTCGAATGGGGTGGTTTAGAGCTATATTGCTGTTATTTCTTCTTGAGGGCTTAGCTCACTTTGAGAACCTGACAGGTTTTCCAGTCAAAACAGTCTGGGGTGTACACACACATGTTTAGGCAAAAATGGGACTCTTCAGGGGTGTTGTACAAACCTGACCAGTTTGGTAACAGTAGATATTTGGCATTCAAAGAGCAGAACTGCTGCTAAGAAATAATACAAATACATTGTTTAAAGTTTTGTGTGGTTTTTTAAAAATTCTGTTAAGGCTGTCTGCTCCTCATAATGGTCATTATTGTAGTACATCCACTAGAGTGATTTCAGAGGGATAAATCTCAGTAGCAAATTACTGCTAGTTAAGATGTTTGTGATTATATTTCTTGTCACGAACTAGCCGCAGGTCTAGGCATGCAACAAGAAATGCAAATGCCAGCTTCTTAACCAGTGGCAATTTGCTGCTAAAATTTACACCATTGTATTTACATAATTCAGTTGGATTCCTGCCAGCATGTATATATCATTTCAATCATCTTTAGAGCAACAGCCTGTATTTTTCATTCTTAGTAATAATATCTGTAATCCTTGAGTTCCATTCTTGGGAGGAAATTAGTATATAGATTAACTAATAAATTTTTTGATTTCCTTAGAAAATCAAAGACTTATGAAACTAGAGGGACATGATATAAAGATGGGATGGCACGCATATGTATGGTATGGGAGACATAAGGAACACTCACAGTTTGGAGAACATATCATTAGGAAGGCCCAAGCACAACCCTATAAGAAAATCCCATTGTGGGTGGCACCTATAGAAGCATTTACACTAAAAGCCCTGAACCAAAAAGGAATGTTGACCACATAAGAAAATCTGTTAACTAAAGAGCAGGAGATAAAGGACAAACAAGAGCTTTAAAAAATGGGTGTACCTGTTGATTGGTGGTCAATGGTAAAATTAGAATCAAGATACAAAAAAGATAAGACTGTGTGTTTCTTTGAGGGCAAAGTTCAGATGGATAGACTGTGGATATATACGGATGAAAGAATAATTAAGAAAATGTACATATACCTATTAGAATATGACTTACAGGATGAGAGGGTGAAAGAGACAACAGTAAAATGGGCAAAAAAAAATTGGATACAACGTAGATCTTGATGATTGGACTAAGATGTGGAAAGAAAGCTATAAGATGATTAAACCAGTAAATCTTAGCGAAAATATCCTCAAAATGTTCTACAGATGGCATTATACACCTGTAAGACTAGCAAAAATGTCAGAGGGTAACAGCAATATATGTTGGAAGTGTATAAAAAAATGCAGGAACTTACTATCATATGTGGTGGACATGCGAAAAAGTCAAAAATTATTGGACACAGGTGTGGGAATTAGTAAAAGAAATTACCCAGCAGAAATTAGATATAAAACCTGAAATGGCATTACTGAATGTCATATCAGGAATTAATGATAAAAAATTGAAGCATTGTCTTATGTATATACTCACAGCAGCTAGATTACTCTGGGCCCAAAAATGGAAAAGCGAACAGTTGTTAAAGAAGCAATGGGATATAGCAGAACTGGACACTCTATCAGAAGCACTACGGGAACAATCAAGAGACTATGTATAACAAAGCTGGGAACTAATATACTCTTGGGTCCAGACGAAGATAGAAGTGTAGGGCAAAGTTTATGATATATGTGTATCTACTTAGTATACATTGGAAACCAAACCGGGGAGAGTAGAGGGGTTAACAAGGCTGGGGTCTCTTACTCCAAAGGGGGGGAGGGTTTAGTTTAGTACAGGGCCTAATTTAGATTTTTTTAATCTTTTTTTTTTTGTTTATTACTCTGTTCTTTTTCTATTACTGTCTTTTGTACATGTAAATTCTAATTTAAAAATTCTTGATTTCATTTCATCTTGTGAATTAAAACTCACTCACTCAATGATGGTCAGTACAAAGCATCCATTTCCCAATTAACGCTGAACATCCCGATGAAGGTGTAGAAAGAATCATTATCCCCAACAGCCTTGCTTAACTTCTGTCATAAAAGTTAAGAAGGTTTAAAATGCAGGTTGACTTAGAATTCATGTAGAGCAAATGGCTGTCCATGCATAATATCAGTAAAAAGTCTCAGGTTAGAATTACAGAAGAGTATTTCTCTCAGAGGATGGGAACACACTGGTGATGGGAACAAAAAAAAGTGCCTTTTGGGGCCCTAACAGCTGGTGAAAGTGTTGTCTCTTAATCATGCTTGAGGTAAAATTGAGCATCATACCAGAGTTGATATCACTAATCAGACTTGCCTCTTAAAATGAATTTGAAACAAGAATCTGAACCTGATCAGATGTTGCCAGTATTAGCACTGATCCTATGCAGCTCGTATCAGGGTTAAGGGTTAGGGTTGTTCTATCTAAACATTGCCACTGTGAGTGGCAATGAGATGACAGGGATAGAACTTTCAGATTTTTGTGGACTGCAACTCTCAGAATTCTCCAGTAATTGCCCCTTACAGAGGTCTGGGAGATGCAGCCAAAAGACTGCAGTTTACAGAGCATCTTATTTGAGAGGCATCCTCTATACATCCTGATGGACAGCAATATCCCATGAAACCTTGTGACTTCCATGGAGGTTGGACAGTTTCCTTCTTCTTGCAAGGAGCATCATGGCAACAGATGCCCATGTTTCACTAATTGCTGGGTAAAATGCAGCTTTTCGTCTGCAACGTCCCAGAATTCTGCCTATGGAAATTCTTGATGAATTCTGGGAGCTGCAGTCCAAAAAAATCAGAAAGTGGCAGCCCTGTGAGGTAAGTGGCTGGGCAACCCCCTAAAGAGTGTGTGGCCATAGTTAAGAGATTTACGTATGTTGTAATGGAAGTGTTTAAATGCTCTAATGGAATTAGCCTTTTCCCTTTTTGCTCCGCATTGCAGACTGCATGCTTGAAATTACTTTTTATTTCTAAGCATTCATCTGTAATTCATGTGTTCTTTTAGGATGCTATTGTAATACATGAAGTTTACGAAGAAGGGGCAGCTGCTAGAGATGGCCGACTTTGGGCTGGTGACCAAATTCTTGAGGTAAGATCCTTAATTCGTTTTTTGGAATATTTATGGTATGCAAATAAAGATGACAGACTTTTTAGAAAAGATATCAAATGGGAATATTTAGTATTTAATAGGACTGTACTAAAGTTGATGTAAGAATGTCCATGAAATAATTGATTTACTTCTGGAAATAACAGGAATAAAAAATACGAATCTTAGCTACTTTTGCCTCCACTTAAGATAAAGTTGTAGCCTTCATACATCTTATTTTAAGCACTTAAAAAGTATTTTCAAAACCACAAAGAAGTATATATTAATTTAAAAACCAAATTTACTTTCAAAATATCAGCTGTGTTCACCCAAACCACTCAGTGAGGTTTGCTGTTTTTCTTGTGTTTCTTTGACTGAGGCTGTTAGATGAGAAAAAAGTTAAGGAAAGAGTTCATGTTTGATTTCTGCTTAGTAAAGGAGCAGAAAATCACTTTGGTTACAGAGGGGCTGGAAACATCTCACTGTCAAGTCAGCACCAATTCCCAGCACACCTATTATGGCTTCCATGTAGGGAGGTTAGGAAAACACTGAGGACAGCTTGAGAATGTCTTGTAGCAGCTCTTTCACAGAATGGTTCTTATTTTAGCTGCTGTTTCTATGCTTTTTTTAAACAAACAACTGTGCATTTTGGTAACATGTAATTAAAATGTGATGGACATAGGAGCAGATCAATTCTTCATGGATTGTACAGAAAGCATGTTTGCTTGGGATGGTAATTAGGCACACTGGAAATGACCAGTGTAGAATCCTACATTTCGAATGCTTCATTAAATAATCTTGTCAGAAGCAGTAGGATTGTGAGTCCATAGGGCCGAATGTGTGTATGTTCACACAAATAAACACACAATTGGCAGGGTGGAGTTGGGGAATCACTGATGTTTTCTGTAGGTATCATAGACAGAGATTGTATGACTTGCACCTTTTCTCAGGGAATGAGCCATGCAAGCAAGACATTTTGCAGCACGATGCACAGCATATAATGGTTCCTTTATCTGACATCCTATCCCCACCCACCCCCAGCAGTAACTGTACAAGCATAATACATTTTAAAACTGTTATTATACTTTCATTATACCCTGAGATCATTGCTCCACTCTTTTATAGGCAACCCTGTCCTTTCTCTTCTCTACAGTTTAGGGTGTCATTTATTCACATGCACAGCCCTGTGTCCATATTTGCCATGAACATGTTGGCGTCTTCAAGCAATGGGTTCTGTACCTTTCTGAACTGCAGATAGCAAGATCATGATGTTGGCTAGAATTACTTGAGCTGTTCTGGTTTAGTGCTCAAGAAATAGTTCAGCAAGTCTCCTCTCCACTCTCACCCTTATTTTTTTAGGCAGAGATATTCTGGGAATATTATGGAGCCCAAAGGATCATAAATCTGAATCCTGAGCACAGTGATCTTAATTAGTTTCATACAGTTGCTTGGCTTTGATTGATATGCTTCCCATATTTACTGACAGAACTCAAAACATTACTTTTTCAGACTACCACAATATTTTTGGAGATTTAGTTTTTTCCCCCAAGTTCTACCTACCTATCTAGAATGGGGTCCTAAGCCCCACAGAAGGACATGGCCAGAATGCAAAAACTGGAATCTTAGTCATTACTCTTATTTGTAAATTAAGATTTAGGAACTGGTAACTCCTTCAATCCAAATTTCTTTCCTAATGAGCTTTTCTAGGTAGAAGATGAACAGGAGTAGATTGGGTATTAACTCACTGATCTACAGGTGATTCTGTTTTTGAATACTATAATGACTAATGGGAGCAAGTTACCTTTCACAACTAACTTTACAAAGCTCCATGTTCCTGAGCCTCAGATTGTTCTCAAAGCAGTCACAACAAGAAAGGGTGCATGTAGGGTTCAACTTCACCATAAGAAAGAATTTCCCCTTAACTCTGTATCCAAAGAAACATGGTAGGAATCACAGAAGTGCAGAGTTGGGAGGAATTTTAAGGGTTATCTAATGTAGTCCTCTGCCAGGACATGACAACCACAGCTAGAGCATCCCTGAATGTGGCAGCTGCAGATCAAGTAATAGTGATGCAAGCTTCAGAAAAGATTCAACAGGGGAAAATGTTGTAAGGTATCTACTCTCTATTCTGTTGAAATCAATAGAATCAGAGACCTGGAGTGAAACAGAGGGATCAGAGAGCTGGAAAATAATTGCCATCATTCAAGATGAAATTCTGGGGCCAATAAAAAGGCACCTTCAAGTGCAGAAATGTTGTGGAAGATGCTGTGCATTTGTAGGATGCCAGGGTCAATGTGCACAATACATATGCCACACAATACAGATTGTTTCACCAGCTGAGTAGCAACAGAAGCAGTACAGAGCCTGTCAACTGGATACCTTTCCCACATTTGTATTTGTTTCTGCAATATTCACCAGAATACTAGCAGTTCTGCGGAACTGCTAAATTTGAACCTAATGTGGAACCTTTAAAGGGAAATGAAATGGTGTGGTGTTTTTGTTTTTTATTTACAATGATACATTCTCTGAAAAGTGGTTTGTGTGAAGTGGTTAGTACCAATATTGAACCTGAATTCTCCAGGAGTTAGAGTACAATGCACATTTCAGGGTTTTGTATTTCAACCAAACCAGATTTTTATTAAGTCAGAGACATTGTGCAAGCCATGTCCTGGCTGTGTTTATGAAACCATAATGTTTTAACTACAATATTTATTTGAAGAGGAGTTTAAAGCTGGAGTAGTGGTCTTGTGTGCCATCTGTTGGAATCTAGAAAAATAATTCTCTTTCCATTCAAATTACATAATTGTTTAAATGTTGAAAAAAAAATACTGGTTAGAAATTACAGTCCAAGTAAACAGAAATCCACAAGCACTTATATATTTGAGGAAATGAGTTTTGGTTGCAACCCTATATACATATAGGGTTGCAACCAAAACTCATTTCCTCAAATATATATGTATATATTGCCTATATATCTTTTGCCTCAGAATAAGCTGCAATGAAGTCAGTGGCTCTTACAGCTGAACAAATATATGTAGGATTATACTCTAAGGCTGTGGTCAAACCAGCCAAATGTTCCCCAGTTATCCCCCAATTATATTGGAGCATAACTTTCCGGTCACACAATGAACGGCCATCAGTGAATCATTTTACCAGCCAGCAGTGTAACTGAGGAACATTTCCCCCTCACCTAGAGGCCTCTATTTTTTTTTCTTCCAGTGGTGTTTTGATATATCTCTTAGCAGTACAACATGTGTGTAACCCTATCAATACATCTTCAAGGCAAATTCACCGGGGAAGGGGGCCACCTTTAATGCCTCATGGCTGCCCTTCTATATATTATTTTATTTTATTTTTCTGTAGCTAGAGTATCAATGCATTAATAAACCTCTGTCAATAGGCTTAAAGCACAAGCACTCCACCTACTGTCTGGCAAGCAGCACACTGCCTGTGGGATGTCCTGGGTTCCAGAGGTTTTTGTGCAACAGAGTTGAATTCCGCCCATCAGGAAATACCCAATATATCAATGTATTGTTTAAAAAAAATAAAAAATGTTGAGGGGCTTCAGTACCCCATAAAACAAGAGATGAAACAAATTGATACTGTGGTGTAGCTGGCCATAACAATTGAAATGGAAGGGAAAGAACCAGTAACATTGAAACACATTAGGACACTCACACAGATATACATCTCATGTGACCAAGAAACACAACAAGAAAGGGATAAAAAGCCTCGTTACCAGAGGGGGAACCTTTGCCTGAGTCGTTCAAATTGTCCTAGGTCTTGAGTTTAAACATTAGCCTTGGTTGCTAGTATGAGAAATGTTTAAGCATCTATATAATCGAGCTACTTCATCACATTCTAAGAATTTTGAAACATCTACATTTTTATGAGACACTAAGGCTGCAACTAAATGGTCAAATAGCATAGGATTTGCTTCCTTTATAAAATGGGTGAATGCGAAGTATTTTTTACTCACCACTTGATGCAAAAGCAGGTTCAAATCAGTCCAGCTTTTTTTTGCTCCCCAGACAGTTTTCTTTTCCTCCACCACTGGAGAGCTTCTACTTTTTCAAGCTGAAACAATTTGAATGGGCTTTTCCCCATATGGTTAGTTGTGAACAGAGATGGGCACATTTGTATTCGTATTGTGGAGGCTTCCTATCGCTCTGTTCTCTGCAATGGATTAGCCACTCTCCAACCTAGCAGAGAGGCTTGTCATCCTGCCTCCTGCCAGGACTGGGTAATCGATTGTGGACAACGGTGCGATAGGAAGGGTCCACGGAGCTGGCAGCAGTGGCAAAATCATGAGTGGACAGTCCGGCCCCTGATTATTCCCATCTATGCAGGGATATTTCATATTCATATACAAATACAAATACTCCCATCTCTAGTTGTGAAACATTTTTGAAAATGTGGGAGTCATGTCTACAAATTGTGTTTTGGTGATGTAGGTCGTTGGGTTGTGATGTTCAGGATCAGGGAACATGCCCCTGCATTCTTTCATCTCCCGCAATTATCCTCTTTATTTGCTATATTTTTTAAAAAAATTCTTATAAATATGAGATAAGTGCTAAATCACCCTATTGCATTATTGCTGGATCATCATTATTGTGGCCCATATTTACACCCTTGTCAGTTCCCCATCAGATTGGTAGAGGCAGAACCAGAGGAAGGAAGGAAAGAAGAGGGGCTGACTGCATGAGCACGAACTATGATTTCAGATGTAATACAGGCTGTGAATCAAATTGCAGCAAAGCTGAATTGCCCTGATTCAGCTTTCCAGTATTGTCGTATCATAAGAGCAGATAGCAAACGCATTTATATTCTTTAATTTGAAGAAATGTTTCAGACAAATTAACAAACACAAAGGTGACCAACATGCTGCAGGATGTTAGTGTAGCAGAACATCTAGTCTATTCTAGCCTAAAACTGTTGTTATTGTTATCTGCCATCAAGTCCAGACTTATGCTGACTCTCTGAATGTGCAATCTCCAAAATGTGCTATTCATAACAGCCCCACTCAGCTCTTGTGGACTCAAGCCTATGGCTTCCTTTAGGGAGTCAGTCCATCTTATATTTGGTCTTCCTCTTTTCCTGCTGCCTTCCACCTTTCCCAGCATTATTGTCTTTTCAACATAAAAAACAATGGATCATATTAATCAGTAAACAGGAAGAGCTGACTAGCAAATCATGGATTGGTTCAAACATAATGCTGAACCATAATTTAAGGCTGCAAGAGAAAACCTAAACAGTTGTCAGACTTATGTCCTCTCCATCCTCCTGCTTCCCTATTGCCACAAGCTCATGTTTTGAATCATTTACTTCTGTTTTCTTTTAACTTGTCTCTTGTTATCATCTGAGAGGTTCTGGATGATTTTAACTAGTGGAAACAACCAATATTGTAAACTGCCATTACTGAGTCACATTTGTTTCTATTAGCCATATTTTAAATTAACCAGAGTTTAGGTTCTGGGTAGCATGCACTAGGGTTTATTTAAAACACAGATGAAAGCTCCCAATGCCACAGCTGTACCAGCTAAAAAGGCCAATGTGGGGACAATAAAGTTTTAAGATAATTGCAGCTCACCCTATATTTGAATCATTTAATTGAATGGAGGTTAGAGAATGCTTCCATGTGATTTACAACATTTCTCAGCTACATTATTTTGAAAATGAATCATCATGAATTTATGAGAGTTGAGATTGAGGATGAAAGTTTATGCAGCTGCGATCTTTCCTAATCTATATGACTTGTTTAACAATGAGCATGTTGATTAATTTCAATGTATTAATTGATTAATCTAATTAAAATCCAGTAAAAAAATCAGAACTATGGGTATAATACATTGTTTCATTGTAGGTTAATGGCATAGACTTGAGGAATGCTAGTCATGAAGATGCTATCACAGCCTTGAGACAGACTCCTCAGAAGGTGCAACTGGTTGTATATAGAGATGAAACTCATTATAAAGATGAAGAAAATTTGGAGATTTTCCATGTAAACCTACAAAGAAAAATGGGCAGAGGTTTAGGGCTAAGCATTGTTGGGAAACGGTAAGGATTGGTTGGTTGGTTGGTTATTTATTTCTGTATTTGTTTATTTTCATCCTGCCTTTCTCCTTAAAAAGGACCCAGTGCAGCTTACATCATTAAGAAGACAATATTTAAAAGTTAAAACAATAAATATATAAATATTTTAAAAGAATTATACAAGTATTGTTTTAAAGACGGTAAATGAAATCAGTACTAAGACACATTGAATACAAGAGAGCACAATAGTCCATTAAAAAAAAACACTTTGTCATTTCTCTGTTGAGAATTCTGTTGTAGTAGAAATTGAAAAGATCACTATAGAGCAGTAGCAGCCCTTATAACATCAGTACAGTTTGTCCTAACTTTGAGACAAATGTTGTGCCCTCAATCCTTTGCCCTGTTTGCGAGAGGTGAATTTGTAGAAAGCATTAGCTAATTCAGGGCTCAGGGAGTTTGCAAACTGATGTAGTTCATTGGGAGACTGTCTGTTTATCATAATACTTTGTATAAGATCAGTAACTGTCCTCTCTGTGTAGGCAACTGTTTTCCTATTCTGTTTCCCAGCGTGGCAGATAGTAGCAGTTTCCTGTGTCCGCCTTCCTTGCCTTTTTAGAGGAGTATAATATGTGCTAGTCAGAGGTCAGCAGTCATCCAATTCTGCATATGAACATCATTTTCTGGGAGCCTGAATTAGAAGCTAGTTACTAGGTAGTTGCAACACAATATATTGTTTTTCTCAGTGGAAGCAAGAAGCCCCAGTGGCTCCTGATCGCAATCTATGACTCTTGCTGACATACACAGAGAAAGGGAGAGAGAGAAAGCAATTGCCACTTGCTGTGCTACATAAAGCGGTGAAGTAAATACAAGAACATTTTGCTGCTTGAATCCTCCCAGTACTCTCACTTTTCCTTTTCCTTGGCTGTAGAGCTTTCGTCTTTCTCTTCTGCACATTGGAAGCAATAATAAAATAAGGCAGGACCTGTGAGGACAGTGATCAGTGAGCTGCACTCTGACCTCTGGTTCACAGTAATGAATTTATTTGGACTCAAACTGCTACTGACATGCCAGCCTTATTCAGATGTTCAGGAAGGCACAGAAGACAAAAGAGCAGTCATGAGTGTATATTTATATCTTTCTTTAGTATTAGATTTAGATCCCTTTCCCTCAAAATGGGAAGCTTAGCAAGGTAAACAAGCAAACAAACAAACTGTTTAGAATTTAATCCAAGATTGACCATCGCTATATGTTTAACATTTCCTGCCATTTCACTGCCTTTACAAAATAAAATAAAATTAGCCAGTGGAATATCTTGTGCAGTTGTTTTGTGGGTGACAAATAGCTGAATGCCTCCGTCCTTGCAGTTTTTACATGCAAATTCCATTTAGCAAATAGACTGGGTAGTGCGGTAACCCGTGTGCTTCTTACATTGTTAGAAATGGAAATGGAGTATTCATCTCTGACATTGTCAAAGGAGGGGCTGCTGATCTGGATGGGACACTAATTCAAGGGGATCAGATCTTATCCGTTAATGGAGAGAATGTAAGGCATGCTTCCCAAGAGGAGGTTGCCACCATTCTGAAGGTGAGTATACTCTATAGTCTTGCGATTGCAAGTGTACTGCAATCTAAGCATATAATGCTGCTCTTTGCAGAGTGCAAAGATGACCTATAGTTATCTATTGTCATTTGAACTTGATCTGTATGATCCTGCTTGGCCTTACATTAGCCAACTTAGCCAACTCTAAAAGCTTCTTCAAAAAACCTTCAATGCCACTCAATAAGAGCAGTGAGGTTGCCTGCTTGGTAATGACTCCCTCCTGGATGGCTTATGTTCGGCCCCTTGTGCACATATTTAAACTGGTCATGGAAGCTTATTTCTTCAAATTTCCTTTTTCTCAGGGTATAGTTCATCAAGGGTTTGTATGATTCAAGGCAGGTTTCTTGTACGGCTTCCTAATGTTTCAAATGCATGCTTGTATCATTCTCATTTATATTTCTTATTTGGAGTACAACACTGAAAAATAATATCTAAACACATTGAAATAAAGTCCTGTATTTTCAGTTGAATGCAGTGTTGTTGAAGATTCCTTGGCAACAATATCAATAAATAAGCCATGAGCTTGGTCTTGGCCCAGGAAATCTCTTTTTCTGAATATTTAATTTGTTATAAAATAGTTGTGGGCTTCTCAAAATTGTGGTTTTATGTGTGGGTGCAAGTCTGGAGGAATGAAGACTTTCTTTTAGGATTCAAATGACGTGTGGTTTGTATTTTGCCGTATCCTAAGTGTGCTCAAGGTCTTGTGCAGCTAGAGATTGGACGACTGAGAGCTGGATCTTGGGCATCTTCACAGAAAACATCTCAAAACAGTCAGGTTAGTGACAACTGATGGTGCATTAATACAAAATGTAAAATGAGCGATATGAAAAATTAGCTGGTGATTTCTTAGGTCTAAAACCAATTGTGAGCTCCAATTTGAGTCAATAAGGACTTGACAAATCCACACTTAGTATAAGCTGCATTGATTGAATGGATCTATTATCTGATTAGGATTAACTTCTGGATTTAGACTTACTAAATGAAGGGAAGGATCATAATATACTCTGACTTTAGAAACCAGCCTAGCAATCACGATTTTCTCTAAAGTCAGAGAACATTAACAGACAGAGGGCCTAGGAATCGAGGAGTCAAATGTGCCCATTCCTGAACCTTGGAGGACCTCACCCCACTCTGGTGACTACTGCCCCCCAAAATTTCTTTTTATAAATAATTATTTTCTTACTGGAAAAGCTCTCTTGTGCCCTCTAGTGGCCACATTTTTAAAAATAAAATTGCCTCCCTCAAAAATAGTGAAATTCGTCCCGTGCCCCCTAGAAAACAGAAAGGATTTTTTTGGAGTCATTTTTAAATGGTTTTGCAGGGGTGAGGGGTTGTGTGTGTGCGTATGTAACCCTCATCACTTCCCAGTAAAGTAAGCCTCAGGAGGCTACAGCCATAGGTTACTCCTGCTGCCTTAATGGATTTTCCATGTTAAAAAAGAATGGGAGAAGCCACGGAAAATCAAGATATTACAAGTAGAGCATGTCATTGTCTGAACCATCGCCATAAGACTGAATGACAAAGGTAGTATATGAAAAAAGTATCACCTGGAATCACTCACATAAATGTTTAGTACAGGTATTTATTCCTCCAAGATCCAGTTGGTATCATTAGCCATCTGTGTGCCCTTTTGATGAAGGCATCCAGGTTCCAAACAAAACTGAATTTTTTTCTTCAACCAAGCATCTCGTTTGGCTCAGATGTGTCTTATTTTTCCCCATTTCACCCTGCTGGTCTCATGGGTACCGGGAAGCACAGAACCATTTTAATGAATTCACCATGCACCCTGAGGAGCACTAATTGAAGTTCTGCAGAAATTTCATGAGCACTCTGTGACTTGGGGAAAAGCTAAGGTTTAACTGGAGAAGGAATGGTTCTTTTTCCAGACACCATCCTAGCACAGCTACAGTTTGGCAGCCAGCCTCCAGATATAGATGTATGAAATGCACTTACCATTGAGAGCGCATAGAAGTTCTAGCCTATCAAAGCATTTCTTGGGGTTTGGAGGAAAAGGGAAGAGGGTTGTTCAATGAATGCATTTGATTTAATATTAAATTGTGTATTGTTTCCATCCATGTTTCCTCTTTGAACCTGTTTTAAATGTAGATATTTTGGGTCTCTCTCTCTCTCTCTTTCTCTCATACACACATATCTGCCTGCAAAATAATTTTGCACTTCTGTTTTTACTAGTGTCAATAGTTTTCTAGGAATAATCTAATAACACATATTACATCCAGTAGTGTCCCAAGGACAGTATGTTTGAATCAATTAGAGATACCACTGATAGGTAATGAGCAAAATAAGCTTCTAAAATTTTTTCTCGTTTGGATTATTGTGCATGCATCTGTCTTTGAAAACTTTAACTGCTACAAATAAGTGTTTGTTTCTCTCTTGAGTGTTATTGTTTTTACCTGATTTTCAGATAAGCCAGCGAAATGCTCATAGTCACCTTCACCCTACATTTGCTCCAGTCATTTCCACTCTACAGAATTTTGTTAGCAATAAGAGGTCATCTGCTGATTCGTCTCACAGAAATTCAGGTATAGAATAGAACTCGTATTCTGCAAATTATATAGATAACTCAGTGCAATCCATGTGTTGGGTCATAAAACTCAAAACCAACCAAACAAGAGTACACCAACTAAATCAAAGGGATATACTTAAGTGTTGACTTAAGGATTTCTCTTAACTCAGTGAATTGTTGATGTTTACTTCGGACAAACAATTTAGCCTAAAGTGTTTTCCTCAGTTTTTACATGAATTTCAGCAATTGTTTGAACTTGTCCTATTGCAAATGTTAGTATCTTATTGAATGGGATATTTTCTGCTCATCAGGTTTTTATCTTCAAATGAGATGTTAAGGTCTCACACAGTCACTAAAGTTTAACAAAATTTCCAGCAACCTGCACTAAGTGGGAATGTCCCGTTGCTGTCATCCATTTTAATCCATCTAACTGTCTAGAACTGCCAGAATCCAGTAGTCCCTTGGCTCTCACAGAACAAAACCAACATGCTTGCTAATTTAAGTGGAGATGTGCATACTTAAATGCACCCCAGTTCATCATCTCCACATTTAACAAGTGAAATAGCATGAGGAATAGTCAAGTCACATCTTTGGGAGGGAGCTGACATAAACAATCACTTTGCTCAGTGATAGTTTCAAAACGGCAACCAGGGATTGTAGTTTCCTGATGGCATTATGTCTTAATTACTGAAACTAATTGGGTTTCTTTTTTAATTAGTTGGAGCAGACATGAGCCCGAGGACTGTGGAAATAACAAGGGTCAGTGAGTTCTTTTTCCTCACTTTCTAAAACTGTTCTTATTTAGAGCAAAAGGTATCTGCTGTTCAGATTTTTCTTCTTAGCTGTATCATTGCAGCCTCTTTGTATGATTAGCAGGTCCTCCAAAAGATACTTTGCCTGCTACAGTATATGCAACTCTGAGGTTATCTTCTGTTGTACACAGTTCTGCTATTAATGTGTATGTGGAAAACCACGTTCTATTATGTTTAATAAGTTTGTGTGTTCTGTGCTGTCATATTTTATCTGGTTTTGGTAACCCTGATAAAGTTTCCAATGTAGGTGAGATGTTTAAGGAGTGGTTTTACCACTGCCACCTCTCAGTGAGTTTCCATGACCAAACAGGGATTCAAAACCACACCTGAGTTCTAGTTTGTTACTCTTTCCACTACGTCACACTAGTTCTCTTAATAACGTTAGCAATATGTAAATATTATTTACATGCAAAGAGACCAGTGACAGATTGTACGGTCTTTTTCTCTTGTGCAAATTACCAAAGTTTTCACATGGCATGGATTTTCTTTGCATTTTGTTGTTGCTGAAACAGGATTAAATAGGAGTGATGGAATGCTTGAAGAGACGGAATTATGCACAGGCAGTGAGATTTTATACCATGGGAATAAGTGGGTTTATATTTATAACAAGAAAGGTGGATTTGTGTCCTCCTAATGTTGGAGGACTACAGGTCCCATTGTTCCTTACGATTGTGTATGCTGACTAAGGCTAAAACAACTTTTAGAGGGCCTTATGCTGCCCATTGCTGATCTAGTACAAAGCTTACATGTGGTGCATGTAATGTGACAGATTTTTGAAAGACGGGAACACCAATGATTACAATGTTGGTCTTTCTGTTAAGGGTCCAAATGACGCTCTTGGCATCAGTATAGCTGGTGGGAAGGGAAGCCCACTGGGAGACATTCCGATCTTCATTGCCATGATACAAGCCAGCGGGGTAGCAGCACGTACACATAAGCTCAAGGTAAGTGGAAAGGACAATGTTATCTCCATAAACAGTGAGTTTGTTTTTCTGGTACTGGTTTTGTTCCCTTACTCTGAAGAGAATAATTCTGCTGCAAGAACTGTATTGTAAATTTATTGAAGATTCTTCCACTCCCATTTGTAACTGCAAAGGTTGCTTCTTTCAATTCACAGAAGCATCTTTATAAAACTACTGTTGAGTGACTGCATTAACAGCAATCACGGAAAATCACGTCTAAGGGCCTCCGATTCTGCTTCATAATTTGCCATCTCAGTAGAGAGAAGGGCCTGGAAGAATAGGAGGCATTTCTGAGAATGTATTTAAAATCTGGTTCAGTTGCCTTGCAGTGATAACTGAATATTTGATACCTAAATCAATTTAAGCTTACATCTGCAGATTCTTCAGAATCATGATTTTTTTAAAAAAATCAAGCTATGTGGCCTCCTAGGAAATAATGTAAACATTTGACATGTTCTCAGTCTCAACACAATGTTCTGCAATTCAGTCTGGGAAGCATTCATTGAGATGATGTAAACTATGATCTAGGACATTCACAGGTTCAGCTTTAGCTGGAGGACCAGTGCTTCTTTTCATATATTTTCCAGCAATAACACCATGTGCCCTCATAACCGTCATTTATGAGTGCCAGCAGCTATTTCTGAGAGCAGTCAGCTTCATCATTCCTATGAATGCTCTGGGTGTTTGGTGTAGCAAGATCCTGAATGTCTCAGCAGTTCCTAAACATTTTGCAATATGGTTCCAGAAACAAAAATATAAAACCAAATATTTATATCCTCTTTCTTGTAATCCCTAATGCTGTGAATGTCTTAGGTCAATGTTCTGCTTCCTTCCCATGAATTTTTCATTCTGGAATGTTGAGGTAATTTGTGTGAATAACATCTAAAATGTCTGAACTGGCTTCTAGATTTAGTGCTTATAATATGGTTAAAAAAGAAGGGTAAATTACAGGGGAAAAATCTGTAACCCCTGTAAACCAACTCTATGTGTTGGTTTAGAGCAGGAAAACAGGGAGCAATATAGCTGTTTTTATGTTAGAAAAACAGAAGAGCAAATATACTTAACAAGAATGTCATTGGCCAATACGCTTGCATTTATCATATCTTGGAAACAAAAACAAAACTTTGTCTGTGTCCACTTGACTTAAATATTCATTCACTCAGCCTCAACAACAGAAACTTGTAGAGTGGCAGTCTTACTGATATGCATAAATACTGTATGGGTTTTTAAAAGATAACATTTATGATTTCTGGAGATCACTTGTTTACCCCTGTAATGATGCCATCAAGTCACCCTCGACTTATGCTGACCCCATAAATGAGCAATTTCCAAAATGACCTGTTCTCAGCTGCCCTGCTCAGCTCTTGCAAACTCAACCCTGTGGCTTCCTTTAGGGAGTTAATCCACTTCATATTTGGTCTTCCTCTTTTCCTTCTGCCTTCCACCTTTCCCAGCATTGTCTTTTCCAGAGAATCCCATCTTCTCATGATGTCCCAAAGTGGGACAGCCTCAGTTTCAGCACTTTAGCCTCCATTTTTTAAAAATTGAGCAAATTCTTTACTAGGAAGTATTATAGGGTCCTAGATCAGTTTGATTTGACCTAGGACTCTATAATACTTTCTAGTAATTAATTTGCTTCTGTTTTTTAAAAAAGTTCTTTGCAGATGCAGTATGTGCTTTCCCCTATGAATAAACCTTACAAAAATATCTATATTATATGCATCATTTATATATAATCACACTGTAAATTGCCACTGCAATCACTCAGATAGTCATGCACAATGTGTAGTGCAGAGAGTGTTTGTGGACAAGGTTGTACTAAAGATCCAGCTGCCTTTCAGTTAAGTCTGCACAATGTTTGGGCTTGCTATAAGGTCTTTATTGTGGGCCTTCTTCTCTACATGTCTGTGGGAGTGTTGTTGTGCCTCCTACATTGGTGTGGAGAAGAAGGCCCACTGTATCTGGAGAAGAAGGTTCTAGACCATATGTGGCAAAAAAAGAGAGAGTATATTAACTTGATTACAACTTATTTGGCCTTCGAATAGCTATCTTATAAAATTGATATATGTTGACCTTGTATGTTATCTAATTTTCATAAGATAAGATAAACAGAAGAAATTAAGTGCATTAATGATCATATATAATCATATCTAGAGATGGGGGTTTTCATACACGAATACAAATATCCCCGCACAGCTGGACTTAATGAGGTTCTGGCCTCTGGGGCTGGACCGTCTGTCCGCTCACATGTCCCATAGCGGCGGTGGCCCCGCTCATCTTTCCAATCGCTCCCAGAGCGCCACTCTCTTCCTGCTCAGCTGGCCACTCAGCAGCCATACAGGGAGACTCATCCTCCCTCCCCCTGCCTGGAGTGGCTAGCCAAGTGGGAAGAGAGCAGCGCTCTGGGAGCGATTGGAAGGATGAGCAGGGCCGCCGCTGCTGCCAGACATGTGAGTGGACCCTCATTAAGTCCAGCTGTGTAGTTATATTTGTATTCATACACGAATATGAATGCCCCCATTCTAATCGTATCTAATATGAGCTATAGCCAGAATTCAGTGGAAGTGAGGGGCACAATCTATTGAAACACTAACCTATGGTCAGAATTCACAGCAGAATTGGAACATGTTGATAAGTACTGTTTCCTACCAAGTTCACTCCTGTGCTCTGCCCACTGTAGTCCCTCAGTCTATCCCCCAAAACCCTGTATTGGAGGATAAAGAAAGTCTCCGAAGGTAGTTTTCAGGTAGGCCATGAAGTAAATTCTATAACATCAGCATCTCTGGTGTTAAGTATGGTTTCTACCTATGTCATTGGCATCTGACATCACATGCTTTCTAGAAATCACTTTTTCCGCTTTTAATGCTTTCTTGTGAAATAATGTGCTTTCATTCAGCTGTGCTTGCACTTCTATAAGCATTTTCCACGTAGGATGAATTCTAGTATAGTTCTCCTTGTTTCTCATTTGCTTGTTGGTGTGACTGTGTGTGTTGTACTTTTCTCCTGGAGTTTTTCCCATTGCTCAGATTAACTAACAAAATATATAATATATAGAGAGAGGAGTAGGAATAACAATAACTAAAACAGAATCAGCAAGCTAAAAGAAACACCAACAGCAAAAAAAGGTAAACAGTCACAGAACTGATGACAAATAAGTTAAATCAAACTACAACTAAATGTAAAATTGCTTTAAAGGAAATGTTTTTAGTCACTATTGGAGCCCACAGACAGGCACAAAATTCTTGAGGGAGGGTCTTTCATATATAGGCCTCTGCCACAGAGAGCGTTCTCTTAGATGTTGCCACACATGGGTGTAAGACTATGCTAGCTGATGTTAAAACAAGGGCAGAGTCAACTGAGGCTGGCCCTTCACCTACGTTCCAAGCTGTGCAGAGCTTTAAAAATTATAACCAAACTTCATATTGCATTCAAGAACAAACTGGTAGCCCAAGCAGCTGATACAATAAAAAGATAGACTGTCCCAGGATTTTTGGCCTACTCAAGATGTTGATGGCAGCATTCTCTTCCCACCAAGTTTTCGGAGTTTCAGGAGCAGCCCCACTTAGAGCACGTTACAGCAACAACATCTAGCTTATGTATGTCAGGCCAAGTTCAGGTCTGAATGTGCTCAAATGGCACACCAGCTAAACTGGAGCAGAAGCATCCGTGACTCTTTGCCTGTGGTAGATTGACTGCTCCTTCTAGGAAGTGTTTTTCCGTACTGTGAAGAACACTCAGAGATCAGGTAAAATACAGAAGATCTATATTCTCTTTCTGTGCATTGTGGTTGTGCAATGACAAAGATGCAATAAATGTTGATCACTTCCAATTTTCCTTAATGCTGGCAATTTTTCTGTTACTATTGTGCCTTTCCCACCCCCCACCCCGTTTCCTCTTTAGGTTGGAGATCGGATTGTCAGTATTAATGGACATCCGTTGGATGGACTGTCTCATGCTGATGCAGTTAATCTACTGAAGAATGCTTTTGGGAATATTGTCCTGCAGGTATGATGATAAATCGAACATGCAGCTGCACAAAGATAGATAAATTGCGTTTTTAAAGGAAAGACTGCGCATCCTTGGCACAAGGCATCCCAGTGCTGCAGGGTGCTTTCTGATCTGAATTACAAAAGATGAAAGCAGGAAATTATTTCATTTGGTGCTTTATTCTTGCCTATACGGACTATGAGCATGAATCTTTAAAACCATAACAAAAGGGAGAAACGATTTCTTTCTGCACATGACAGATCATCAGTGCTTTTAGATCCTGTCACTTTTGAAACAAAAAACAATTCCCTTTCTTTTCTACATAGCTTTGACTGAACAGTCTATCACATTAACCTTCTCAGTCCATAAAAAATGAGGGCAAGAGAAATGACATTGCTGATTTTATGGACTTATGTAGAGCTGGTTATCATCAAAGTTGCAGTGCCTTGATTGTACAGTTGACCTATTGCCTCAGTTTGGGCAGATGAAAGGAAGGATGTGCAATTGATTGAGATTTATCTTTTATTTCCATTCATAATTTTTAGGGCATTTATTTTATTAGATGATGTAAAGATAATGTTAACAGCTTAACTGAAAAGAATTAGCATGATTCTCATGCAGTCTCATCTTCCTTAGAGGGTTATAATGACCATTGTACTAAGCTTTTGGAAGGCAATGAGTGGGGTGAAAATGAAAAAAAAATACTCTAGTACTTTTAAGTCATTTACTTTCAGTAGGAGATATGTAGATGTACTTAATTCCCATCTATTCAGAACTAGTGGGGTTTAAAAGTACTTAGGTATACTACTGCATTGTACTTGATATATTCAAGGTAGAAGTTGGGGTTCACTTAGATAAATCAAGCGAATTGATTGAAATTGCAGGCAGCAACCAGGTGGCAAATCTGAGCCTTTATCTGACAAGCTATATAGATAATGATTTTTGCAGGAATGATATTTTGCAACGTCACACAGTGAATTTTATGACTTAGGATTTCCCAAGTCCAGGTTCAGCACCCTAACCAGTACACCACATTAGCTCTCTTGGATTATGTTCTCTAGTGGGTATACAGTTGATTTCCCTCTTGGTGCAGATTACCTATGGGCCAGAGTGCATGTATGTGCCAGTATAAATATATCACTAGAAGTACTCCTGGTGCATTCATATGATAGCATCAGGATTACTTTCTGCACTGTGATTTAATCAATGTACACATATACTTGTGCCTGGCGGTAATTTTTTGCAGCAGCTGAAAGCCTCAGTGAAAGAGAATTCATAACAATTTCAACAAATCCCCAAAAGAAAAAAAGAATGAAGGCAGAAAACTAATGGGTTGTTGCGGGTCTACAAAAATAATAGCAGGATTCAGAACCTCAAGTTGAAGGAAAAATTGAATCAGAGGAAATTTGTAGCTATCCTTAGTGAGCCCCTGTCTGAGTGTTTTCTTTCCTTCCTCCTCCTCATGATTAGCTTTACCATTGCAATGAATTTTAAATTAAATTAAATTTGCTTTCTGGCAAGATATTCAGGTACTGGCTCCTGGAACCTGTTACTCTGTCACTCTTAGGCTGTGAGTGCACTACCTAAGTAGCCTTGGTTCAAAAAGCTCCAAGGTTTGCAGAAGTACAGGTACATAAGGGGGTGGGGAACCCTAAGAATGCACCTCACCCCAAATTAGCCAATTGAGACTGGATAGCTATCAAACAGAGAGTAACAGCTGAGCACATAAAACAGAATATGGAGCGGAGAATTAAATCAGAGGGAGCTCTGGGAAAGATGCTTTTCAGGATAGAATTCCTCTTCTTGTTTGTTCTACTTTGTATTTTGTTTCTACCTTATTGGGTGTCAATGATTACAACCCCATTCTTTTCCTTCTTCTTACTGACTGCCTAGGCTGATGCCTTCCAGTATGAACAGTAACACAACGTAAACATTTTTCATTAAATTGTGCATTGCTGCTGCCTCAGTTCATTTGCATGGGAGTCAGCAGAGAGAGAAAATGAAATTGGCAATCCACCTTTTTTCAGCTTGTTGAGATAGCTCTGTTGTGGCTATACGGATTTGCAAGAGGCATGGCTGCATCAGGGCTAGCTTTGTAGGCTCCAAAGAGCTACCTTAACATGCTGCCAATTAGCAAGAGGCACCTTAACAAACTGCAAAGATCTAACTTAGCCAACGGTCAATTAGCAATTTCCTTCTCATTTTCTGCTAAATCCTCAGTCTTTTCCTTCTATCTTTTGATCTCCAGCTATGCCCTAGCTAGCACATCACTGCTTGCACTAAGCCTTGTTGAATGGTTTGGAGATGAAAGGTGCTCAGTTGAGGGGAGCTGACACCCCTATGAGTCCCCCCTTTCCTTCTTCTCTCCTCACCTTGAACTAGGAAGCTGCACAAGCCAGCTTTCGTTACAGATTGCAATGAGGTGGGGACTCAGGGTTGATTTCTCATTGTATATTGTGTAGTCAGTGGAGAATAATACAAATCAGATTGTCCCAATCTCACATTTTTTGTCAATAGTTAAATGGCTGGCTTCTGTAAGAGTCTGTAGAAAATAACATTGACATTAGCTGAAGACTGATCTTATCACTGCTGCCAGGAAAAGGTATCTTGTTTATGTCTGTATTCTTCCCTGCACAGAACACAAGCAGTAATATTTTAGGATGGCAAGCAATCAAATTTTGCTAGTATGCCAAATACAAAATACATGCTCAAGGCATGCTCTATTGTAATAACACTTCCAGACAAGCAGATTGCCAAATATTCATGTTTTAAAAGGCTATGTCTTCTTGCAATATGGTTCTTTTTGAACAGTAATTGGCTTATAAAAATAAAATTTTTTCTCCTAACACATTTTAATTTCTTGTTACAAATTATTAATCCACTTTAAAGATATTTGTTACATACAAAATAAATAGATTGAGGGAAATGATATCAGTCGTTATATACACTCCTGTATCAGTATCCAGATATAGCAGCAGGAATAAGTGATAGATAGGAAATAGCTATATTTCATTTTGAGCAACTGTACTTTTCATCTCTCCAATGATGAATGCACACAATAAAGGCGAGCTCATTCCATCAATCTGATAATTGTGAGTGACACATCATTAAGTAATTCTGTTATCACTTAAACCACCTCATAGTAACTGGCCATGAAAGGTCAGATAATTGTATCCACTGGTGTGGAAAGGCTTATTGTCAATATATCCTGGGCAGGATGGCAAAAGGGTTTGTTAATGCTGTTTGCAAATGGGAGATTAAGATCCCAGGGGAGCACTTCATCTCTCCTGGCTGTTTGGATGCTGCCATTTAATTTAATCTTCTGTCTGCAGGTGTAGTAATGAGATAAGGAAAAGCATTTTGAAAGCTTGTTGAACTTCAGTGGTGCCAACTGCAGATTGGCAAATACAGATATACCCTCCTGCCAGGTGGTTGTGTTGTTCTTTAAGTTAGGAAACCTGAACAGTTTTGCTGTTCTTCCATTTTAGTAGATAGCATCTTTTTTTTCCCCATTCTGACATATGAATAATGCTGAAGGGAAAGCCTATCAGTATTACTTGTTGTTTAACAAAAACACTGTTATAAAATCAAGACCATCATATTTAGTTAAAATCTCTGCTCTCCATGCCTAATTAAACTTATGACTTTATAAAGTAGTGCATTGAGGTATAAGGGATCAATCTGGAAACATAATACTGGGTTTTTGACTCATTCATAACTGAGCCAACTTCTGGCACAGGCTGTTCAGCCAGGAAAGACATGTTTTGGCTTGGGCCCTACTCAGTCATACAGAATCTGAGTGAACTAGCCGTGCTCCCTCCTCACCTTGTTCAAGTAAAACAACAGATGTGAAATGGGGGAGACTCCTCCGTCTGTGAAGCCACTCTGCAGAACGTGAGAAATCAAGACTGTAGCTGACATGCAGAGTAGGTTCACAGCCTGACTAAACTCTTGTCTTCAGACTGATGTGCAAAGCTATTGTGGAAGGGGTGGGGCTAATTCACTGTCTCTTCACTTGTTTAGCCCACCCAGATTAGGGCTCAATTTACCAATAGTGCTCAGTTTACCAGTGAAATACAGCTCAATTTAGTCAACATATTTGTTAGGAGAGAAGACTTTCCAGTTCGTTCAGTATTAGAGATGGGCAGGCTTCACCTGGTTCATGTCAACTTAGCTAACAAATGAGGCAACCTGTTACCTCAGAATTGTTGAACAGTTCAAACAATAGACAGATCCATTCAAATTTGTGGGGGCGGGGAGCTCTGCAGCCAGACAATAAAGCAACATACTGTTGATTTAGTCTCCATAGTCACCAGAGGAGAGGTGCTGTTTTGAACAACTCCCACAAGGAAATTTGGACTCTGCTGGAAAAACCTGAGGTGAAGAGGATCCTGAACATATGGTTGTTTTATCTGAAAAGATCACAAATAGAGTGAGCATTCCTCACATGCTCCATTATTTCTTGAACCAAGGAGGAATGGGCCAAGATGTAGAATTTAGAAGCTCATAGTGCTCTCCTCTCTTTTGAGACAAGCCTTATCAGTCCTCTGAAGTTCATTTCTAGATCTAAGACTATGAAAAAAAAAACTAGTGAAATTTTCTAGCCTCTCTAGTTTCTTTTCTATCCCACATCAATGGTTTATATATGAATAAGCTCATGAGTGGGGATCAAATCCATGCTGAAAGTGTGGCCAGTTAAAATAATGCAATTGCAAAGAAGGATTCATTAGCATTGACAAACTATATTTTCAGTATTTTCCTCTTCCACATCTTTCTCAAGACTACCCAGGTTTCTGTTGTGCCTGTTCTTTTCTCTGCACATTTTCAGACAGGAGTGCAAAATGATATAAGGGCTCTCAATTATGGCTAAAAATATTGATTTCTAATGGTATTGATCTGTGGTTCTGATGACTAGGCAACAATATAGTGCTTTTTTGCATTGATTTTCAAGGGAATCATTGAGGTGAAGTTTAGCGAACCTTGATTTTTCCCCTTTGCACTTGCAGTATATACTGTAGGTTGCACTCTTTTGAACTCTTGGGAATTTACTCCTAAATAAACACGTTCTGTATCATGGTCCCGAGCCATTGATTTTCACCATCTTTTGAAAAGCTGGGCAAAATATCTAGTAGGCTCCTATCTAAGCAGAGGTTCAAGAACATACGGGCTACATGCAGCCCTTGTACTGCTGAGGCCCCTAGTGCCCCTGCACTCTAATTTTTTTAAGTTCCCTTGTGCCCCCTAGGATATGTACAGAGTAGTTTTGCTACTTTTGAAGGGGTCCTCGAGCACGCCTAGGCCCCTACCCCTATTTAAATTGTTTTAAAATATTGGCTATGAGAGTGTGCAAGGGGATTTCAGTGAAAGTCACTGTATTTAAGGAGAGAGAGAGAAACAGTTGGATGGGGATTACAGGCATAGATGTGGCCCTCCATGGACCAGAGATGGGTATAAATGGTTCCTGAATCTTTGTAGGTTGTCTGCCACTGGTCTGGATGCTTGCACTGTCTGTGCCCACTTAGCTTTTACAAATCAGCAGGATTTGGAGCTTCTGTAGTTTGTGCTTGCTTGCTAACAATGCAGAAATGCTGCTTGTTAATATCCTAGATAATATGTGAGGGTTATTTTCATACTTTTTCTGACTTCCAGGTGGTTGCTGACACCAATATCAGTGCCATAGCCAGCCAGCTGGAAAGTATGACTGCTAGCACAAATTTTAGCCCTCATACTGAACACCATCCTACAGACCCAGAGTAAGTATGTATGCTGTCTTGGTGCTTTAGATACTCTAGCAGAGGCAAAATATTGCCCAATAACAGTTGAAAATGCAAACAACACCCTTCACTGGAACTGTCATCAATTTTAACAACTCTTCACTTTGAGCATATTTTATCCCTTGTTTTCTGAGCCAAAAAAAGTTGTTGACATGTAAGTAATTTGACCATTGGAGTTTCTGCTTTTAAAAGGTAAAGGTAAAGGTTCCCCTTGACAATTTATCCAGTTGTGTCCAACTCTAGGGAGTGGTGTTCATCCCCGTTTCTGAGCCATGGAGCTAGTGTTTTGTCCATAGACAGTTTCTGTGGTCACGTGGCCAGCATGACTAGACACGGAATGCTGTTACCTTCCCACCAAGGTGGTACCTATTTATCTACTCACATTTTTACATGCTTTTGAACTGCTAGGCTGGCAGGAGCTGGGACAAGTGATGGGAGCTCACTCTGTCATGTGGATTTTGCAGTATAGCCCACAGTGGCAGTATAGCCCACAGTGCCACCACATCTACTTCACCCTAAATGTATCTCCCAAAGAACTGTCAAAAATCATATTTAGTTATTTCAGGCGGATTGCAGGTATGAAGAAGCAGTTAATGTTATGAAACATACTTGGAACTTGGAAACTCTACTTTGGGTGAACTGCCACTCCCAGTGGCCAAGTTGACAGTGAAATTTTGGGAATTATACCCCAACAAAGAAACTTTTAAAATTTCTGGGCATGTTGGTGCTTCTGTGCTGATTTTGGTACAGTGGCATTTTGAAATAAAAAATATGTTGCCTAAAACTTGTTTTCTCCATATGCTGTCTATAATGCTGGAGATGCAAAGAAGCTGAAATTCATCCTTTTTTTTTACATTATAAAAAGACTGAAATCCATCCATTAAGTCATTTACTGAACTTTTTCTTTCATGGCAGAAGCAATTCAGTGGTGCTTTAAATTGGAAAGATTACCCAATAAGGTTCTGTGGTTGGCTAAGGTAAAGGTAAAGGTAAAGGTTCCCCTTGACAATTTTTGTCCAGTCGTGTCCGACTTTAGGGGGCGGCGCTCATCTCGCTCTTCAAGCCATAGAACCAGCGTTTGTTCGAAGACAATCTTTCCGTGGTCACATGGCCAGTGTGATTTAGACACGGAACGCTGTTTACCTTCCCACCAAAGTGGTCCCTATTTATCTACTCGCATTTGCATGCTTTCGAACCTCTAGGTTGGCGGGAGCTGGGACAGGCGACGGGCGCTCACTCCGTCGTGTGGATTCGATCTTACGACTGCTTGGTCTTCTGACCCTGCAGCACAGGCTTCTACGGTTTAGCCCATATCTTTGCTGTCGTCACATTCTTCAGAGAGGCTCCTTCCATTCCCCCTGTTTAATGGACTGTGCATATGCTTTCCACTTCAGTAGAATAAAAAGATTTGTCTTTTTTACTATACAGTATTGTGAAAAAGATTTACTATATTGTCATGCATAATTCAGATGACTGAAACACATTCACCAGATTTTCTTTGTAACACAGTCATATAAAGACCCATAGCATGCACACTCTATTCCTTCTTACCTAAGTGTATTGTGTCTCTGATGTGGTGTGCTTTACTGCAGCTCCTTGTGGCACATTTATGTTTTAAACGCTGTCAGTCATTCACTGAGTCTGCATAAACATGGCTCTATGCAGAATTTTATTTTTCAAATAAGATCTCACTTTTTTAAAAAGTTTTCTAAATTTTGTTGATGGGACAGACAGGGAAAATGTGCCAGGGCAACCCTGACAACATTTCAGAAGAGAGAGAGAAAGGAAGAAGTCAGTAGGATTTTCTGTTTTCAGGAGATGAAACTGAAGTGTCCTTGCCTAGCTGCTGGTCCAACATGTTTAACAGGGTAGTCAAGATCAGGATAGAATGAGCGATTAATAAAACTGAGGACCTTTTTTCAATCTAGGGTTTAAATATTCCTGTCTTTTTTAGTGCCACATTTTGGAAGCTTGGTAAACAGGGGTCATTGTTGGGTTTTAATTTAGATTTCTTTCCCCCACTTGGTGATAAAATATCCTGGATAACTGTGAGGAAATATGGTTTTCTAGATACATGCCAGTTTTCTTTTTTTCCTGAATGAGGACTGGGTATGTTGTCATCATCCCCATCCCATGCTCCTCTTTTGCCCACTTCTCTGCCATCTGTTTATAGCTTTCTTATTCTCTATTTCAGGATATGATGGAGAGCCTGCAAAAATTACTTTTTTGGACTACTGGAATCCTTCCACTAACATAGCTAGCTGGAGGATTCTGGGAATTGTAGTTTTAAAAAAGTAATGCTTCAAGTTTTGGGATAATGTAACTGTTTCTCTTTTCCACAGTTAATCTTCAGTAGACCTGCTTATAGCACAAAGCCTGTTGATGTGAATCTTCCAGGCTGCTGGAATACTTTTGTCATTGTTGTTTTTTATTCTTTTGATTGATTTGTGACAGCCAGTCCTCATGAGTTTTCCGTGCTGATGTGTTGTCATGTTGACTCTGCTCCTGCTTGACTGTTTTTTCACTTGAGATGAGTTATGACAACTGCAATTCTAGATGATCTGCCCATAGGGAAATTAAATAATGGATGACATTCAGCATTGTTCCCAAGAAGGTTTAAAGATACTCTTGCTCTAATAGTTGCTCTTTTGTTTTGTTTTTAACTCCCCCCCCCCTTTGATTCATGAATCAAAGTACAGAACATGCAATATTATAAAACCAGTCACCAAAACTGATGCTCCATGAATCTATTCCCCTGAATAATAGCATATATATGTTTCATAATAGTGCCGGGTAATTTCTTATCAAATACTTACGTGTCTTGATGAAAGCATTTCAGTTTAGAAACTTGACATTTTATCTAATTCCTTAAGGGATAAGACCACATTTTTCATGTTTTCTCTGAGATGCAGAGCTTCAAGATCAGCAGTTTTCAAAGCTCCTGTCCATACTGCTTATTGAGACAGGAAATGGTAATCCATTCTGGTTGTGTTTATCTCAAAAAAAAAATAATCTGATTTTTTTCTGCTGTCAATTCAGCTTTGGCTTTTGGGACTACAGTAGCAAAAGTCTTGGAGGACTCCCTCTCCCAGCTCCTGTCTTGTTTTGAAGTTGGAATTCTTTTGTGATCTGTGCCACATCCACACAATACCTACTTAATGCTAGGGTTGGCAAGCAGCCGCCCATGGTCCACATGTGGCCCTACAGAGCCACCATAATTTTAAAACAATATTTGTGTTTCTGCTCAAGCCAGAAATGGAAACTGCAGCTCCCAAAATACTTCACCGTTGGCTTTGTTGCCCTGGGTTAATGGGAACTGGGAGTCAACCAGTTTCTGAAGGACCAGAAATGCCTTACCCCTTTTGAAAGTAGGGTCCTAAGTCTTAATTATTTTGGAAAAGAAATTGTTGAAGGAAATGAGTCTGTGTATATACTCTTGCTATGAACATGTTTTGTAAGTTTTCTTTCTCTTATGCAAGTTTTCTTATGCTATGAGCTGTTGCACATAACAGAAGACGTCTCCTGGTTTGGAGGTTTCATTAATAGGAAAAGTTCTCCTAGCTGCTTTCTGTGGGTGATAAAGGCGTAGAATCACCAAAGGGGAAAAATACTGACAGCTCTATTACAGACCCTCACAGTCAATCCATAAGGAAGTCTAGTAGCATACTGTACGTGCTTAGAATTTAAGGCTTTAGAATCTCCAGATGAAAGGATGTCAGAGATCCCTCCTGGCGAAGAAGTCTGCCTGGTATCCTGGAGAGCTCCTGTAAGTCAGATTAGTCAGAACTGTCCTAGAAGAATCATGGCCTGTGGTGCGCATGGCACAGCTGCCTTTCCACTTAATAAACAAGAACTACTGTAAGTGGAATTCACCGTGTTTTTCAGAGCACCTCAGCCTAAGGTAATTGTGTTGGAGAAAGGCTCAGATGGACTGGGATTTAGTATTGTCGGAGGCTATGGCAGTCCCCACGGAGATCTCCCTATTTATGTCAAGACCATTTTTGCAAAGGTAATTTTAAAAAAAAGAATCTAAATACATATGCAACTGCTCTAAAATGCATTTGTAATGGCTATGATCATTCTACTATCACACTTTTAAATAGTAACAGGTCTGTGCTGGAAACCCTATTCATGGGTTCTGGATGTGCTATAATTTAGTAGACCGATGGGGCTGCACATGCTGATCATGATACCAGTGTCCCCCAGGCACCTAGCTTTGCCCCTCCATATCCCAATACATCTGCATTGAATGTAGAGATCTGAGCAAAAGGTCTACTCATGTATAGCTGAGTGTGAGTAGCACACTCTGCATAATTTAAGACCCAGACAATGGTCAACTCTATAATGGGATCAGTGTGCCCAAGCCTATTCCTTTCCCTCCTTACAGCTCTCATGCATTCTTTGGAATACATAGACAAGATGAGAGTGTCTGTATTCCATGGTCTTTAGAAAGTTTGAATTCCATGGCTTGCTGCCGTTTCCCTGAAGTCTTGTAATGAATTCTTTATATTGTCACTCATTTTGGAACAAAGATTTCTGGAGAGAAGGCCAGTGTCCTTTCAAAAGCATCACTCTGATAGTTGTAATATTCATTGTGTGTTTGTAGTTGATATGTCAATTTTAATTTTTTTAAAGAGCAGCTGTAGAGGAAGCTGATGGGACTGCAGTTTCTAATGGCATATTGTTCCTTTGAATTTTTGAAAGTAGATATGTTAATTGCAGTCATGAAATCAATTTCAGGTCTGGCAAGCCCTTGTATTAATTGGGGAGGGCAGGAAGGAAGAATTAGTTCCTATTTTTAACAATCATGTGTAGCCAGCTGTTCCAAGATATTCAAAAGTTGGACAAATGGTGGCATGCCAAAAACATTATTAAGCTGGGGCTTATTTGGTTTTGACAGTGTTTGGTTCAGATAGGAAAAAGATCAGAGCCTCTCTCCACTCCTTCCTCAACATCATAGAAGAAACCTTTGATGCTTTAGCCACCACAAATAGGCCAGTAATAATGGAGTGTCCGAGTTCAGAAGAGTATGCAAGACCATCTCTTCTTCTTTCTTTGTTTAATAAAGTCCCATCAAATGGCACAGCTTCTGTTGTGCTGTTTCCCTCATTGTTACCCCCTCTTTTTTTCCCCCAGGGAGCAGCTGCAGATGATGGCAGACTGAAGCGTGGTGATCAGATTTTAGCTGTTAATGGAGAAAATCTGGAAGGCGTGACTCACGAGCAAGCTGTAACTATACTGAAGCGCCAAAAAGGGACTGTAACATTAACAGTGCTGTCATGAGCTTTCTGCAAATGCAGTTTGGGCTGGGTGCAATTATTTCTGATCATTGCTAGAGCTGCTACACAACAGTACACCATATACAGTCTGATGTGAAATGAAAATTTAACTCCAGCTAAAATTAGCACACATTAATCATGTTGCCTGCCTGGTTACATCCACTGTAGGCATTCATTTTGTCTAGTCATTGAAACTTTTAGTGAAATCATTAACACCATCCCATTTTCCTTGAACATACTTCCTATTTCCTGCTTTTGCCCATAACTATCATCTATTATTAGGAAAATGTAATCACTGAAACTTGAATTAGCATACACACCAGAAAGAATAAAGCTTATTGTTGCATCCCATCTAATGAATAGAAAATAAATGCTGAACAACTTTTCATCTCATTTATCATTTGCTTATGTTAATTCTCTTTCCAACTGTGCCAGAAAACATTAAATGTAATTCAATTACCTCTGTTTCAAATGATGAAATGTCAAATTCGCCTATGGGAAATTAATTGTATATGAAATTCAAATGATGAGACATCAGTCTCCCATGTCTAATCTCTCTGTTTTGACTACTGTATGTAAGTTAGGGGTAATTATGATGAGTCAATTCTTAGCCTCTTCTAGTGCACATCAATCCTGTTTAAGATGGCGGAAAGTCTGTCCCAAGTGGTAGAAATTGCTTATCCAATGTAAAGCTTAACTCCATAGAGGCAGAAGAAACTACCTTTATTTGGTATAGGGCTACTCATTGCTTATAATGATAATACTGTAGTGAAAAGTCAAGGAGGTCTGGTGGGCCAAGGATACCTCATGATCAGTTGTGCAGTTCAGTGTCTCATCTATGAACAAAATGAAGATTCTTTGTCTAAAAGCCTGCAGCGCCCATAGAATGTATATTTGCTAAATAATACAACTAGAAAGCAATAATGTTCATCTTAATTCATCTTGATTGTGCAGAATAAAGTAAATACGCTAAATTGATCAAAGGTGAAGAAGTGGTAGTTTAAAAAAAGTAATTTGTCTCGTTACATACGTTGTCTTATGTTTTGTGTGCTGTGTTTGGATCTAGCTAATCACAAAGTGCATTAAGCTACCGGAATACATTGTATGTATTCCATGAATAGTGCCTGAAAGTAGAATTAAAAGTCTTTTCAAAGGATTCCTTATCATGACTTCATGTTCAGGTTATATTTACCTGAGATGCAGGGAAAATGTCCTGAGATGTCTTTTAACAGTGGAGGTAATTTGATGCTGAAGCTGTACTGCACACCCATACTGAACTTGAAAAGGCGGCTTATGTTAAACTACATTAAGGATTGTGACCAAAATGTAATTATTGTTCTGTTTAGCCATGACCAGAAATGTATAATCCAAATGGCTGTGATGATTCTTTTAAATTTGAGGCAAAGAATTTATCCTTTTACGCACCTTTTTTTCTTATGCAATGAATGTAGAGCTTATGTACCGAGATCCTTTGCACTTCTTGAAGCTCAGATTAGAGAGCACATGATGGCTTCTTGCAATTTGCACTCTGTGTCACATATTGTAACTGCAAAAAAATGCACTACTGCTCGCAAATGAACTAACTGGTGACGGGGAGAAAGTGCTATGTCATGGATCAAAGGCACAATCTGGTTGGGAAATTTTTTTTCCTGCTTTGAGCCCAATGAAATAAAAGGGAACTATATTAGATTGTGGGAAGGTTGCCACCGGAAAATGACCCGTTGGATTGTGCCCTGGTTCTACAATCAAGTCTGCATTTTGCTTTTAGGGTGGGGTGGGAATTGAGTTAATTCAATAATACTGCTGTATTCAGTCAATGGACATTGGGAAGGCAGCAGAACATATTGTATGTTTATGTATATCCGTAAGTTAAGATGTTTTATGACTTCCAAAGATTCTAAATAAAATTCACTTGCCTAAGTATGATGGTATACTCAAGAGTTCACATTACAGTCATCCATCAAGCCCTACATGTTCATGGAAGGCTAAGACTGGGGTTGGCAACCCTTTTTCTGTTGAGGGCCACTTTCTTTTTTTGTGGGTGAGCTGATTTATTGGGGGTTGCTGGCTTATAGTAGGTACAGCTGATGCTAGTGACAGATTGGCCCATAGCCAAAAGTAGACAAACCCGTTTCTCTCTCTTTCTCTACATATGTTGTCTCTTTCCCTGTCTTTTACATCTTTGTGTAACAAGCTACAGAGAAGGGACAGATTGCACTGACAGAAAGCTAGATGGATCATTTTCAGAAAACGAGAGTATTCTGAGGATCATGTGAAATAAGGAATACAGGCTGTCCAGTTCCATGTTACCGGACACACCAGTCACAAAACTCGGAAAGATTATTTTCAAAGAAAAACAGAAAATCGTTGATTTTACTCAGATGCAACTGGAGACCAATGCCATCTAGTGACTAAGCTAAACTATATCAGTTTATAAAGTTATATGGACAATAACTTTCAGTTTATAAAGTTATATAGACAGTAACTTTCAGAAAAGGACCAGATCTATTATATTTGCTCTTAAAAGCATCCTAAGCTCCTGTTACATAATCTTCATTAGACAAATCATTTGGAGCTTGAACCTAATGGATGTTCTTCTAATACCTGCTAAACACATTCAGTATTAATATTAGAAGCCTTAATGGTGCAAGTTAAATGGGCAAATGTATCAATACATATTTGATGTGATAGGTGGCATGTGTGTGATGCTGCATGAGGAATTGTCCTGGTCCAAAAGCACAAATCTGCACATATCTGGTGACTAGGGAGTGGATACTTACCTGTTGGTTAATCAGAACTTTTAAGGTGTACTTGGAAAATACTTCTTTCCAAAGAAGGTTAAGTTCTTGGTTGTTCTCACAATGTCTCTCTGAGCCATCATGCAGTATATGGGAGGGTGTCAAGAGGAGGTTGTCATAGGTGATGGTTGATATTTCTACATACACAACTTATAAATCCTGTCAAATAGTACTTTACATATTTTGGCAAGAATGGAGAAGAGTGTAATTTTAAAAAAAATGAATTTAAAGGAGTAAATTGTTCAAAATCACATTGGATTAGTTAGGTTAGATTGGTGGCATCATCCCACGTGAAAAGAAGGAAGATGTTTTTTTCTGTTTCTAATATGTATGTTAATGGCCGTGCTTTCATTAGGGCAGATAGAATGTGGCCCCAACTGAACGTTGGACAATCCCATGCCTTCCGATTTCTGCCTGCTTTCTTATCAAAGGCAGAGGGCCTCCGTGTGGTGTTCGGGTGATAGGGGGTAAGCACACAGCTGCACAGGAACAGCTCTTTGAAACTCAGAATGATTACCTGAGCATACTTCCCTCTCTGTAAAGGAATCACATCCACACGTCTTTCTAAGAACATAAGAAAGCCTGTGTTTATTAGAGGTGTACACGTCTGATAGAAAAGGTGATTGGAGTCATAAACTGGAGATATCAAACTCTCTAGGGAACAAAGGCAAAATGCCTCTTTGTTGAAGGGACAAGAGAAAAGCATGAGAAAAAAGGAAGTGACATATGCAACCCTGAGAATAGCAATCTAAAGTGGAAAGAAGGTCAACACAGGTAAAGGACATGGGTGGGTCCTCTTTCTACTCTTCCCTCTCTAAAGACCTAAATCTCCTAGCATGTAAGTTGAGTTGCACCCACTCACTCCCAGCTCTGTGTTATGAGTGTATGTTTCCCTGTATGTGAATGGATGTGAGAATGCCACTGTGTAATCGAACCCACTTTGGTCTTGGCTGTGCCCACCATTGGTTCTCTGTCTTGCACACCATTAATCACACTGGGCTCTAGCCACCACTAATGTGTGTGTGGGTGAGAGGAAGAGAGAAAATCAGCTTTTTCTATGTGTGTGATGGAGAACACATAGATCATAGCCACTGGCCCCATAATCTCCTGGCAAACAGAAGAGGAAGATATGGGGACAGTGATAGATTTTACTTTCTTGGGCTTCATGATCACTGCAGATGGTGACAGCAGCCACAAAATTAAAAGACACCTGCTTCTTGGGAGGAAAGCGATGACAAAGCTTTGGTGTTGTTGTTTTTTAGTTGTTAAGTCATGTCAGACTCTTTGTGACCCCATGGACCAGAGCACGCCAGGCCCTCCTGTCTTCCACTGCCTCCCAGAGCTGGGTCAAATTCATGTTGGTAGCTTCAGTGACACTGTCCAACCATCTTGTCCTCTGTCGTCCCCTTCTCCTCTTGCCTTCACAATTTCCCAACATCAGGGTCTTTTCTTTTCTTTTTAAAACATTTTTTATTTAAGCATACATGTACAAAACCCCTAACATCCAACAACTACAACAAAAATACAAAAATAGAAAACCCATAAACAAACCCTCCCCCCTTTAAGGACAGACATTCCAGCCTCATTTGGATCTCAGATTTCTCCAGTAGGTTTCTGGTGAGCTTTGAAAAAAATAATAACATGCAAAGTTTTTCCCTAAGCTTCTGTCTTTTTCTGGGCCCAAACATATATCAACTTCCAGCTTTGTTTTACATAGTCTCTTGGTTGTTCTTGTAGTGCTTCTGAAAGTGTGTCTAATTCTGCAGTGTCCAACAACTTCTTTAAAAACTCCTCCATCGTAGGTATTTCTTCACTTTTCCATTTTTTGGGCCCAGAGTAACCTAGCAGCTGTGAGTACATTAAAAATTTTATTTTCTTATCAATAGTTTCTGGCATAATATTCAGTAGTGCTATTTCAGGTTTAAAGTTCAATTTTTGCTGAAATTTATTGTTTCCCACACCTGTGTCCAATATCTGTTGACATTTTCACATGTCCACTACATACGAAAATAAGGTCCTGCATTTTTTTACCCTTCCAACGAAGATTGCTGTTACCCTCTGATATTTTTGCCAACTTTACAGGGGTATAATGCACTCTATAAAACAATTTGAAAATATTTTCTCTTAAATTTACCAGCTTAATCGTTTTATGACACTCTTTCCACATCAATGTCCAGTCATCAATGTCAACATTGTGCCAAAGTTACTTGCCAATTTTACCATCATCTCCTTCACCCTCTCGTCCTCCAAGTCATACTCCAATAGATATATATACATTTTTAAATTATTTTCTCATCAGTATATATCCACAGTTTATCCACCTGGACTTCACCCTCAAAGAAGCCCACAATTTTTATATCTCGATTCTAGTTTGTTAATTGACCACCATCACATCACATCACATTGCCAACAAAGGTCCGCATAGTCAAAACGATGGCTTTTCAGTAGTGATGTATGGAAGTGAGAGCTGGACCATAAAGAAGGCCAACCACCAAAGAATTGATGCTTTTGAATTGTGGTGCTGGAGGAGGCTCTTGAGAGTCCCCTGGACTGCAAAGAGAACAAACCTATCCATTCTGAAGGAAATCAACCCAGAGTGCTGACTGGAAGGACAGATCCTGAAGCTGAGGCCTCAATACTTTGGCCATCTCATGAGAAGAGAAATCTCCCTGGAAAAGACCCTGATGTTGGGAAAGTGTGAAGGCAAGAGGAGAAGGGGATGGCAGAGCACAAGATGGTTGAACAGTGTCATCAAAGCTACTAGCATGAATTTGACCCAACCCCAGGAAGCAGTGGAAGACAGGAAGGCCTGGTGTGCTCTGGTCCATTGGGTCACAAAGAGTCGGATATGGCGTAATGACTAAACAACAAAAAGAACTATGTGGTCAGAGATAACTTAGTTTTTTTTATGTTGAACTTCAGACCATTTTTGTGCTCTCCTCTTTCACCCTCATTAAGAGGTTCTTTAATTCCTCCTCATTTTCTGGCATTAGAGTGGTATCATCTGCATATCTGAGGTTGTGGATATTTCTTCCAGCAATCTTAATTCTGTCTTGGGATTCCTATAGTCCAGCCTTCTGCATTATGTATTCTGCATATAAGTTAAATTAGCAGGGAGACAATATGCAGCCTTGTTGTACTCCTGTCCCAATATTGAACCAATCAGTTGTTCCATACCCAGGTCTAACTGCTGCTTCCTGTCCCACATATAGACTTCTCAGGAGATAGATAAGGTGATCAGGCACTCCCATTTCTTTAAGAACTTGCCATAGTTTGTTGTGGTCCACACAGTCAAAGGCTTTTGTGTAGTCAATGAAGCAGAAGTAGATGTTTTTCTGGAACTCTCTGGCTTTCTCCATAATCCAGCGCATGTTAGCAATTTGGTCTCTAGTTCCTCTGCCCCTTCAAAATCCAGCATGTACTTCTGGGAGTTCTCGGTCCACATACTGCTGAAGCCTGCCTTGGAGGATTTTGAGCATAACTTTCCTAGTGTGTGAAATGAGTGCAATTGTATGATAGTTGGAGCATTCTTTGGCATTCCCCTTCTTTGGGACTGGGATGTAAACTGATCTTTTTCAATCCTCTGGCCACTGCTGAGTTTTCCAAACTTGCTGGCATATGGAGTGTAGTACCTTAACAGCATAATCTTTTAAGATTTTAAATAGCATCTGGAATGTCATCACCTCCACTGGCCTTTTTGTTAGTCATGCTTTCTAAGGCCCACTTGACTTCACTCTTCAGGATGTGTGGCTCAAGGTCAGCAACCACACTATCTGTGTTGTCCGAGACATCCAGAACTTTCTGGTATAATTCCTCTGTGTATTCTTGCCACCTCTACTTGATGTCTTCTGCTTCTGTTAAGTCCCTACCATTTTTTGTCCTTTATCATGTCCCTCTTTGCACAAAATGTTCCTTTGATATCTCCAATTTTCTTGAACAGATATCTGGTTTTTCCCTTTCTATTATTTTCCTCTGTTTCTTTGCACTGTTCATTTAAGGAAACCCTCTTGTCTCTCTTTGCTATTCTTTGGAAGTCTGCATTTAATTTTCTGTAACTTTCCCTATCTCCCTTGCATTTTGTTTCCCTTCTCTTGTCTGCTTTTTGTAAGGCCTCGTTGGACAGCTACTTTGCTTCCTTGCATTTCCTTTTCTTTGGGATGGTTTTTGTTGCTGCATCCTGTACAATGTTATGAGCCTCCATCCATAGTTCTTCAGGCACTGTCCACCAGATATAGTTCCTTAAATGTGTTCTTCTTAGTTCTACTGATGGGCAAATTCTTCCATTGCTTGATTTATTTCTAATGGACTTCGACAATCAAAGCAGTTTCTCTCAAATTTCTCATCCCTGACAGAGATCTAAGCCTGATTCAGAAAGAAGAGGAAAGGACACACACCCTTAAACTATAGCGCATCACCGTTATGCAAACATTTAAAGGCTGAAATTCTCTTAGTGGAGCTGGATGCTCATATATGGTGATGATGTCATCAACCATGGGTGTTAATCTCCGTGTTAAAGTTTCCTCCTTTAGAAGGTTGTGAGACTATCTAGGGGATCTCTTTTAATCTCGGGAAACCTTTGGGAGCCCTAGGATGGTGGAGGGGAGGTTTTAAAATCCCAAAATCACCAACACCACCCCAGTCACAAGATTGGGATGGCTGGCAGTAATGTTTGGATATTAATTCCTCACATCCCCTCTCCTCTGGTCCCAAGACTTCCAAAGACACTCCCAGGTCAAAAGGGATCCCTAGGGATACTTAAAACCTGATGAGGTAATAGCAAAATTTAAATTAATGGTTGACATTCACAGGTGATGATGTCATCACCGTATACGTATGACCACGGGGTGGCACAACCAGATTTGAGCCAAAGGAAATTTCTTCCTTTATAGGCAACCCCCTGTGCATTTTAAAAGCTTATGCACATTAGTTGAACTTTTCCCAAATTATGCACAATGCTTAAAATACTTTTGCATAATAAGAGTGTGATTCATGTAAATAAGTCTCTTCTAAAGGGGCAAGTAGTGTCACCCAACCATTAGCTACAAATAAGAGGACCATTGTGTCAGATTTCAAATCAGCTGTAATGCTGTTAAATGTCTTGTAGTTAATTGAATTGGGCTTTCAATCAGGAAAGTGTGACACAGACTATTAAAATAAGATGATAGTGCAGTTTACATATCTCCATGAAAGAGGAATCATCTCCCCCCCCAACGTTGTACATCTACTATACCTCTATCTTACACTAGAGCTGTTCTGTCACATATAATATTGCTGTTGTTCTTCATGTTATTAAATGTCCTTGCCAAGAGTCATTTTTAAAAAGCATCAATCAAAGTGTTTTCCTTCTCAACTGTTAAAAAATATGTGATTTGCTCGCATTCGTGGCTACTTCTGTGATGTTAGAATTGAAGGCAGATTTTCAGTATATGTTATGATCTCCTGGGATGGAAGTTACTAGATGTGAAGATAACTTGAAATGCTCAAGGTTTGCTGCCAGATGCATTTACTTTCTCTTACTCGATGAATTATATAAAAGTGAAGTCTTACCCATATACATGGGATGCAGAATCCACATAGAGGCAGAACTCTCATCATGTACATAAAAACAAATTCCCATATAATATAATAAATGAAAGCTCATTATTATATGATGATTTTTAGTGGTCTATAAAGGTATCATCTATTTTTGCATTTAAATTACCATATAGTTGCTCTCTAAGCTGACTGCTGTCAAGTGGAGGGATAATGCATGAGAGGTAGAAAATGTCAAAAATGCACACTATGACACCTATTAAAAATAAAGGCAAATCAGAACAAAAAATCCTGCTTACCCTAAAGCTTGTCTGTTCAACAGGTCAAGAGTGGAAACACCTCTTGTCTACGAGCCAGCTTTAGCTCTCTTTTCTTTTCAGTGTGATTTCCTGAACAAAGAGTAATATGGAAATTTTAATTCAAGACAGATTAAGAATTGTTGGCATTTTTTTAAAAAGGCAAAATGTAGCCTTCTAGGCAATATAAGATTGGCAACATGACTCCTTTGGGGCTAATTAGCATTTCCTTCTGTAACTTCTCAGCTTCTGCCAGCACAAATGTCTGAGGCTGTTCCTATAATCAAGCCACATTTATTCTTAACTTCTGAATCACCATTTTAACTCTTTCAGTAGATTATATTCTCTTCCTGTTTTATATTCATTCTGTTTTAAGTGTGAACAGCCGTATTTGTTTGAGCTTGTGAATTAGACAGCATTACTTTTTAGAGAGAGACGACTAAACTCTTTCTTCAGCTATGCCTTTATTGTATATGCTTCAACTGTTTGTTTTCATTAGGAACCTGTAGTCTTCCAACATTAATCTCTAGTGGATCACTGCCCCTTATTTGGCATCTGGAGGTGCTTTTCAAAACAAAACAAAATATTGGTGATAGAGGGGCCACTGACTGCATTTCAGCATGCTTCCCAGGATCTGTGGAAGTCAAATCTTTCACTCAGGCTACCTTGGAATGATGCTCCACCACATCAAAGTGCCGCGTTGGAGAAGCCTGGGTCATAGGTAGCTTCGCTTGTTTTTATTACAAGCTGTCAAATAGCTTCTCACTATGATTACACCTAATGGGGTTTTTGAAGTACATTATGTGCAATATTAAAGAAGTAATTTACCATTGCCTCCCTGCAGGAGTTTCCATGTCTGAACAGAGATTTGAGCCTCAGTATCCTAAATCCTAGTCCCCTTCTATCCTCTACACCACACTAATTCTCATGACTTGGAGGCATGTCCATTAAGACTGTCACTAAAGCACAACCTACAGTTCCACATATAACACGTAGCTGATAACACATAGTACCAGTGCATGGAACTAATTAGAGATGACAAGTTATTATTTTAATTGGTTCCTCTTTTCCCCTAATAACAAAGGTATAGGTAGTTTACTTTTTTTAAAAAAAATGTAACAACAACTGCTTCTGTTGACCTTGGAACTATATATCTAATTTATGCGTGGGGAACTATTTTTTCAAGTACAGTACATTTTAAACTGAAGCGTAAACAATCCTTGTTTGTGGATCTGTGCATCATGGACCACCTACAGCAAAATAAAGAACAGAATGTCCAGAAAGTGAGCAGGAAACTATAGCAGCACAACGGTGGTTACACTTCCTTTACAACAGTCTTCTCCCATCTCCAGAAGTTGTTGGGCTGCAACTCTTATCAGCACTGACATACATGTTCATGTTATCTGGGACTAATAACAATTGTAGTCAATACATCTGGAAAGTGTGGAGAATTTGGTTAATTCCTTTTACAGATAGTAGAGGAACAGGTATAAACAGTCCCTTTAGGTCCTAAACACCCCTCTCATTGATACCATGCAAGAATGTTATTATCTCAACAGAAAGTACATGGTTGGGCATGTCAGGATTGTGCAGTTTCTGAAGTACTTCAAGATCCAGGTTTGGCATCAATAATAATCGCTTTCTAAGGCTGGTGTGTGAACTGAGACATCTTGTTGGTAAAATATCTAAGGTTGGCAGCCAATAGTACGACATTTCCAAAAATAAATTCTGTTTCTGGTTACATCTGCTAGTAGAGGAAAAGCTGATATGTTGTGGTTCTGGATCAAGAGTAAATAGTGATCTCCTCAGTGAGATCACTTCCAGAACTAGAAATTCTCAAAGCATGAAATAGTACTGTAGAAGATCCCCTGTGCAATATTGCTCTTTCTTCTGAATGTCTTTGCCACTAAGGAACAACACTTGATTCCCAGGTCTGTTGGGTTGTGTAGGAAGAGAAGATGCTGTGCATGTATATTGTGCTATCTTCTATGCAGGTTTGAGCAAACGTTGACCTTCTAGATTTTTGGGTTACATTTCCTCTAATCCCTTATCATGGGCCATGCTGGGTAGAACTGTAGGAGTTGGAGACTCAAAGATTCCCCATCCCTGCTTTAATGCTTATCTGCAAGAACTGAAAAATCAGACATCACGTAGGTTTCTTCAAATGTTGGAAAAAACCATACCATGCCATGGCAATTTTTAAAAATATTGCACTGTAAACTGCCTTGAATCAGTTACTAGGGGAAAAGCAAGACTGATTGATTGATTGATTGATTGATTGATTGATTGATTGATTGATTGATTGATTGATTGATTGATTGATTGATTGATTGATTGATTGATTGATTGATTGATTGATTGATTGAATTTTTATACCGCTTCCCATTGGTGCAAAGGCTCTACTCTGGGCAATTTACAATACTAAACAAAACAAACCCAAGATAATGCTAATACTATTTAAAGTACTGTATGACAAGATATCTAGTGCATCTAGACTGATATACTCCATCTGGCCAACAAATATAAGTTGCTTATAACTAGTCTGCACAAAGAGGAGCTTGCCAAAGAGGGTTTTTCTGGGGGGGGGATGACTATAACCCCCAGAATCTCTTTGCCAGCAGTGACACATAAGAGATCAAGACTGTTTATGTGAAAGGGGATGACATTTGCAAGGCCGGTCCATATCTCCAGGAATAATTTGGTGCCTAGATGGGCTAAGTCTCCTTGAGACTTGTGAGTCCACCATATCATCATGAGCACTCTAAAGCCTTTCTGATTTTGAAAGCCAGACAAGATTGGGGGTGGTTCATGTTCAGATGAGAGGCAATCAGGGAATACCATCAGTCTCTTCAAGCAGGGCCAGAAGCCTGCCTGAATTCTTGGAGCATTGCTGCCACTCTGATCATGTTGAGCTAAATGGACTCTTGACTCAGTAAGAAAAACAGTCTCCTGTGTTCTCATGATTGAACTGGGGTATTCACCGTGTGCCAGCCTTTCCTGACTCCTTCCTCCATTCCTGAATACATATAGACTGACAAGCAAGAAACAGTTGGAACCAAAGATTGAATAAGAAGGCAGGCATATTTCCCAGAGGCAATTACTTCTGATATGTGGCTTCAGACCCAGAAGCTTGCCAAGGTACATTGTTGTCTTGCTACTTTACAGGAAGTTCAGATTCACTAGGCTGTGTTCAGGTTTCAAGAATATGCCCTTAAAGATATTTTCCACATCGACCTCTCACCCTGAAACTGCATAGCTGAGCTTCTTCCCTATTATCTCTAGCTTTCAGTTGTAAAGCAATTATATTCTATGAAATTGAGCTGCAAGATCATCCTTGGCTGAGACAATTTTATCTGTCTTTATAGCTCTGTGCTTGAACATTCTTGCTGGATAAGCAAGAAATCCATCCATAACTCTCCTGTTACGAGCCCTTAATGTTCTCTGGGGTCTACCGTCTTTGTTCACTTTGGAGAGCAGGTAAAATTGAATAAATTATTATTGCAGAGTAAAATGGACTTTGGAAGAGATATTTCTTAATTGGCAAATGTGGGGTGGGGAAACACCACCTTACTGCCAGGAATCTTGTCCATAAGCAATCTGCTTCACAATTAAATGGTGTGAAGTTTTCCAGAGTCTGTGTAAATAGATATGTGGTTAGATTATTTTACAGCGACCTTCAGCAAGTCTCACAGTATGATTTCATGTTTCTCTTGAGTATTTAATTAAATTCCTTGAAGCTAAATGGAGGGAAGAAGGAAATTTTCACTGCTATGTTTGTTTGGTTTTTTGTTTTTCAGACATGTTTACTGGCTTGATAATGAGCCTTTGCTTCATGCCATTTATTGCTGAGTATTCTTTTTTCAAATTGCATGGTGGATTTATTTGTTGACCAGCAGAAGCTCTTGTTCAGTTCTTGGCAGTAATGGGTTGCAAGTTGTAGTCAATGCATCCCTTCCGGGCCTAACAACAGCAATACTAATGTGTTACACTTCAGATAACAAGTAGCAAGCAACATTAACAAGCTATTGCAAAAATAACAATGATAAATAATTGGTAGTGCAAAATACTCTCAGCATCAGCGGAGCAGGACCGCAACCACTAAGTAATACTGACTTAAACCTAGTGAGTTTACTAAATTATCACCTGAGATGAAGCACTTGGTCTTTCTACGTCATCCTCTTACCCCCAATCAAACAGAAACATGTGTGTTTCAAAGAAAGGCCACATGGGAAGGGTGTGCATGGCCTGTGCCACTCTGTTTGAAGAACTGGGTTGTGGTATCAAACCCACAGCTGCCCCAGCTGTAACTTCAAAATAACAGCTCTAATGCAGCCTGCATCTTTCCTGAGTTACATATAAGAAAGACGTGCCTAGCTAAATCCATCCAACTTTTGCACTTTTAACTTCTTCACACTGGTACACACCTGATGAAGTGGCCCTGATCCATGAAAGCTCACAGATTGTATGATGGGTTTTTAAGTGGTTTGTAATGGCATTGCCTGCTCTTGCAGTTGTAATTTGCAATGACTATGTGACTCCCTCTTATTTCAAGTTATAGTGAGTTACTTTCTAAAAATAATATTTCAAAATGTGAAATGAATTTCCATTCTCATGTTAAATGTTCTTCTCAGGGCCAACTGGCCTGATACAAGACAGCCAAGTGTAGTATCATTCCTTAACAGTAGGTACTTATATGTTACCAAAAAGGAGGACACGAAGGAGTGAAATGCGGCATGATGTCTATTTTGGCTAATGTAGATACACCTTTAGAAATAAGTAGGGTATATATTAAGTAGATTGTGATCTGACTTCTAAATTGTACCTATTGGTGGGCCATTTCAAGAATTTTGCTCTCTCTTCTTACAGGTTTTGATTTTTAATTTTGGCTGTATAGCCCTTCATATAGTGGATACCTTTGAACAAAGAATGACTCTGAGCACTATATGTCGATCACAACCAATGATGTACTAGTACATTTGGAAGTGTGGGCGCTGATCAGGGTAGTCCCTGTAGCCATGCGGAAAGAACACAGACAGCAGGATTGGGGCATAACAGCAGTTGAGGAGTAAGTTCTTTTGTAAACATAATACAGTACCTCCTAATTGCTGATCCAAGACCATCGCACACACAAATATTTTGCTTTACAACAGGACGAGGTTTAAAAAAATAATATTCCTGAGCCAAATTATTGTTCTTAGGTTTGCAACTAAAAACTGAATGTTTTTAATATAATGCTATTATTTCTTCTCTATATTTGAATAATGTACTATTTTTAGCTTTTAATATTTATTTACTTATTTCACGTGTTTCTATACCGCTGACAATGCAAGCCTAGGTTTAAAAAAATTGTTACTGAACCATTCTATTTCTCTTGGGGTTGCAGCTAAACTCAGTAAAGCAGTAGAAGTCAAGAGGAAGATGGAACAAAACATTGTAAGGTGGAGAAGACATCCTCTGAGTGTACCTAATCAGTAGCCTAATTGCCCAAGTGTGCTCACTGTCTAGCCTAAATCAGAGTGTAATAGAAGCACCCAGTATAGAAGGTATACAGGAACCCACAGCAAGAAAAATAATGAGTGTGTGCCAATTTTTAAAATGTAGAAACAATGGGTGATGAAGAAAGTCCTTAGTACTTGTTTGACCTTGCCAATCAAAGGTCATGCAAGAGAGTTAGTCATCTATCCCTCATTCACCCACATATTCAACCCTATGTATTCTTCTACTCCCTTACCTTTTAATATTTATTCATTTATTTATTTCATGCATTTCTATACTGCTGACAGTGCAAAACACTACTCTAAGTGGTTTGCAATAATTGTGTTTATAATGATGTAAGCTGCTTTGGGTCCTTCTTTAGGAGAAAGGTCGGGTAAAAATATTTTAACTAAATAAAATATAAATATGCTCTCCAACTGGCCTAAAAGTACAAGCTGTTTGTAGCTAAGCTTGAGAAAGTCATTTGCATTATCCAAAAAAATATGAAGCCTTGTTTAATTCAAACTAGGCAATATATTTATGAATGTGTTTGGATATTTCGGGAATGGACTGCTCTTCAAGTGGCAAAACATGTCTGTTTTCCCAGCACAAATCTTGTGGGAGGGGAAAACACATCAGTGGTAGGGAATATATATTCTCTTTACCATATCTGTTCCCTTAATCCCTTACCATTGAGCACATAGCACTGATGAAAGCTGTAGGCCAAGGTAGTACAGTGGTGCCTCACATTGCGACATAAATTCGTTCCGCAAAAATCTCTGTTGAACGAAAACGTCGCAATTCGAAATAAAAAAGCCCATAGAAACACATTAAAACCTGATTAATGCGTTCCTATGGGCTTAAAACTCACAGTTCAGTGAAGATCCTCCATAGCGTGGCCATTTTCGGTGGCTGTAGAGCGAGGAATCCATCCCAGAAAACAGCGGGTGGCCATTTTGTTTACCCGGTGGCCATTTTGAAACCGCCGATCAGCTGTTTTAAAATCGTCGCTTTGCGATGCTCGGTTCCCGAAGCAGGGAACCGATCATCGCAAAGCAAAATTCCCCCATAGGGAACATTGCAAGCAATAGCTTTTGCAATCGCAAAAAATGCATCGCAAAGCGATTTCATCGCTAAATGGAGCGCTCACTAAGCGAGGCACCACTGTAGTTCCCTTGCCAGCTGTGTGATCCCTTTATAATTTCACTTTTGATGATGCATATTTGTGAAAACCTTTGCTGATGAAGAATGAGCTGTAGTTTTGCATGCTTTCCAGACAAAAAGTACCATGTTCAATCCATGGCATCTCCAGTTAGGCCTGGAGAGGCCTAACTAGAGTTCCATTTCTCTTGCCTGAAACCTTGGGATGCTAGTTGGGATACTGGGCAAAGTGGGGCAATGGGTTGGCTTTGTATGAGACAGTTTCCTATATTCTTGTGTTTCCATATAACAGAAGAACAAGCTTTAAGTGATCCCTAAATCATATCACTAGTGTCTGAGAAGGTCAAAGATATGCTTCTGCATTTAAAATTTCTCCATAATTTTAACTTGACTGTCACTGCAAATGGCAAGTTTCTCTGACCTGGAATCAGGGGTGCGGGTGCAGGAGAGAGAAATTGGTTCGGTACATTATCCAAACCTGTAACCTGAAATGAATTCTATTGAATTCATCAGCATGAAATATTTTGAAAGAGAGTCAACAGAAAGACACGCCTTCTGAATGTTCCCTTGTCAAACGCTGACTGGCACTTTGTGGTCTGTTGTTTCTTCACTGATTACATTACAAATGTCTAATCAGTTTGAAAACTGCTTTTGTGCCCATTACAAAACGTGAACAAAATGCTAGTAAATTACCACTGTTGAGGGACATGTTCTTGATAGATACATTGTTTAGGTAAGATATAGATATACAACCTTGCAATAAGTAATATTACTTTTAGTCCTGCACCTACTTCTACTAAAATTTCAGTAGGTGGTGCTGTTGACAAGATTCATCAGGGCATTGGTGGTGTAGAATATTTCACAGTCTGAAAAATTAGTCTGCTCAAAAAATGATGGAAAATTGTAAATGAAGAAACCGTTTTCAGAATCCTTCCCCCCCCCCCCCCCCCGGATTAATGTTTGCTGGTTGTTGGACCCAAATTTACACATTCATTCCAAAGTTAGTTTATAAAATTTACATTCTCAGGCCCTCCAAATGTTGTTGAGTTCCAATTCCCATGAGCCTCAGACAGCACGGCCAAGTCAGTATTATGGAAATTGTAGTCTGCAAACGGCTCTTTCCCACTTGTTCCATTTCTGTGCTGATACAGCCTGACTTACTGCACCTTATCTTTCTCAATTAACACAACAATTTTTTTTAAAAAAAGAATCTTTTGATTTAATGTGTCAAGCTCAAGTTCCAAAATGCTAGTAGATTACCGCTGTTCAGGGGCATGTCCTTGACAGATACATTGTTTAGGTAAAATAGATATTAGGTGTGCAGATTTGGGTTTTTGAGCTGTGATGTGCAGAACTCCCCAGGCAGGGAATTCTAGTCACCCAGAATCACAGTCCTGTCCACCTCTTAAAATACAGTGGTGCCTCGCTTAACGTTTGCTTCGTTTAACGTTTTTTTCGCTTAACGTTTATTTTTTCAGAGGCAGATTGTGCTTCGTATAACGTTTTTCCCTATGGGCGATTTTCGCATAGCGTTTTTGGGACCATGCTTCGCTTAACGTTTTTGGTTTTAGGTCCCCTGCTTCGCTTAACGTTTTTTTTGTTTTCAATTTAAAAAGTGTCTTAGAAGGGTCCAAAACGGTTCTAAATGCTTGGATTCGTTAGAGGACCCCTTAAGTCATGTGCAAACCTGATTTGGCTTTGATCTGACATTTCGTTAATTTTTTGTGAATTTTTGTTTTTTGGCCCATAGGAACCAATGGACCTGTCAAAATCTGACAGCTCCATGCTTTCCTATGGGGGAGAAAACAATTTACAAAAAATTAACGAAAGTTCAGATCAAAGCCAAATCAGGTTTGCACACAACTTAGGGGGTCCTCTAACGAACCCAAGAATTTAGAACAGTTGCTGAGTCTTCATTAATTTTTTGTGAATTTTTTCTTCCCCCATAGGAATTAATGGAGCTGTCAGATTTTGACAGCTGTCAAAAGTTGGGGGAAAAAAATTCACCATTAATTAACGAAAAGTCAGATCAAAGCCAAATTAACTTTTGCATCCGTTTTAGAGGGTGCAGAAGCTAATCCAAGCATTTAAAACCATTTTTGACCCTTTTATGACACACTTAATTTTGCAAAAATTGACTTCGCAAAGCCATTGAAACCTATTGAGTCAGCTACAATACATTCCAATGGAGGATACATTGTATCGTTTAACGATGTTTCCTATGGGTTTTTTCGCTTAAGGACGGCAATCCGTGCCTATTGGAACGGATTAACCGGTTTCCAGTGCATCTCTATGGGAAATGGTGTTTCGCATAAAGTTTTTTTCGCATAAGGTTTTTTTTTTGGAACCAATTAAAAACGTTATGCGAGGCACCACTGTATGGGCTGAAATCCTGTTCACATAATGCAAAGTAACACCATTGTGAGCATCCTGGGCATTATAACCAGGTGATCCAGAGTGCACAATCGTGTTTTACACGACCAACTGCATGACTCCTGTTTTGCCCATTGCAAAACAAACACACACACATACCACCTTTGCTCTGCCACACTTTCCTCTAGTGTTATCACTGCTTCACATGGTGCATATGGGGTTGCACGACATGATTTCAGCCATGGTATGGTAACCAATGCTGTGTGTTATTCTAGGTCTATCACTGCCTTGGAGCTAGATCACTAGTTTGTCTATTTCACTAGAACACACAAAATTGGGCAGAATTCTTTCTGTTCTTTCTGCTTTCGCCATGGATTGTTGCATGAGCAGTTGGGTGCTTTCACAGTCTGCACAAGGGCATCTTCACTACCACCTGCCAGCAGGAGGTTCAGTGCTTTGAATGGGGCCATCTCTATTTGCGCTTCTGCAATCCAGATGCCATGCAGGAGCTCTGCGGACAAGGTGTTGTGTTCTGCCCACTCTAAACAGGATGCTGCCTATAGAATATAGCCTCCTAAAGCTGTCATGAAACAGAAGCCATCATGTGACTGAAGGTACCATCCTGCATTACAAGCGCCAAAATAGCAAATAATATAATCTGCAAAATGATGGAGTAGTAGAGTAGGAAGGCATCTTGAAAAATTACCCAATCCAACTCCTTGCTTAAAGAAAGACCCAACCATACAATCACAATTGTTAACATAACCAGAAATATGTGATGATGTGGTGTCGCTAACTTATACAAACAGATGTAATTCCTGGGAACAACAAAGAACTCATTACTACATTATTTTCTCCAGAATAGTTATTTTTAAACTCTCTAAATTAAGTTTGAATAAGCAGTTCGGGGGAATGTCACGTAGCTGTATTATGCGCTGTCAAAGTGCATGTTTGATCCTCATATCCCAGACTTCCCCTTCTATCCTTTATACAAGACAGATTCCTTTATCAATTCAGAGGACATTAGCTACAGAGCTGGGAAATGCAAAAAACAAAAAACAAAAACAAAGCAAAACCACCAACATCCTGCTGAGGATATGTAATTCTGCGTTGTAAGCCAGTAGGTATTGATTTCTGTAGACGGGGAAGCCAAAAGAAATGATCAAATTTTGTTCATTGCTCTGTGATAGGCCCTGGAGAGATTTATAATAATTACCTCTCCATCTCACTGTGTGCCTTTATCTTATTTAAGACTCCATCAGTGTGGCGTTGTTGCCAGGCAGTATTCACTCTCCTGAGTTATGCAACAGTCTCTTCCAACTTCTGTGTTTATCTCTTCAAAATGCTGAAAAATGCAACATATGACTTTGGTATGTACCCTATACACACGTTTTCAAAACAATAAGACAGAGCTTGTTCCCATATGCGTGTAAATTCTATGACACATACATGATGGCAACAGTACATTGGCAGAGAACATACTTTAGTTTCTCCCAGGTTCATTGCCTGGGATCGAATTAAAGAGAATTTCACAGTGCTGCCCCTTCTTTGCTGTGGACACTTGTGCAAAATTGCACTTAGGGGCCCCATCCTTCCAATTTCATTAAAATACACATCAGTTTATATAGCAGGAAGAAATTGTTAAACCTCTCCTGAACTGTGCTAGTTGAACATTTTCCAACTTAAAAATATTTTTGCACTTAGAAAGGAAACTAGAATGTAATAAATTTTTCCCAGGCTAGACTTCTGCCTTTCTATGTAAAGAGTCATTTCTTCTGTGGAAGCCTTTAAATGTGTAAGTAACTGAGGAACCCTGAAACCTCTTCACATAATGCATAAATAAATGATAAATGCCATAAGGCAACTACTTTTAAAAGAATTTAGCAAATTCTTGTGGTGTGTGTGTGAATAGGTCTATTGAGGACCAATGTGCCTAATGGCCACATGAAGCCTTTATGATCAGAAGCAATCTGTTACTGAATGAAAGTGACTAAAAAGCAAATAACAAAGCAAGGGCCAAAGGCTTTCTTTTATGAAACAAAGAAGAATCAGAGACAGTGATTTGGGGAATTGATGCTGATTTAATGTTTTGTCCATTCCAACAAAGCCCATAATTTTCAAAGGAAAAAAAACCAAGAAAGCATGGCAAGGAAACAACCAATCAAGAAATCCCAATTTGATATTTCTAATACTATTATCTTTCCACTGCTTCTAGTCCCAGTCATTCAATGTAGAAATTCTAATAAGCACTGATCTTGCTGCAACTATTCAACAAATCACTGGCTGGATCGGGGTGAAGTTTTTCAAACCTCACATGCTGCCTCTGGTAAGTGTGGCTGGGAGGGATCTTTCTGGGCTTGTGTGACTGTCAATCTATCCAGCAGTAACCATTCATTCCCTCCTGCCTCCAAACCAAAGAAAGTTATGCCTCTGATTTTCCTTCTCTGTTGTCTGTTGGCAGTTTCTGTGAGTGTGTTGAGAACTGTTGCTGCAAGCAGTCGTATTTTTAGTTTTGATATTATCTGTTCATTGTAAATAAATGAAACCTTTTAGTCTTTCTCCAGCTAATGGCTCAGAGTGAGTTATTGAGACTAATGAGAAAAAGGGGTGGACTAACTCTGGGGAACTTGAAGCTATTCTGCTTGGTGAATCCCTGCAGTTCTGCTGCACAGCTAGAAGAATTTAACTGAAATTTAAAACTCTGCAACAGATAGATCAGTTAGTTAGGTACCTAGCCACAGAGCCAGAAATTGTGAGTTCAATCCTCATGGTTCTTCCTGTGAGAAGAGCCAGCTTGGTGCACCTGTGAGAGTGGTAGAACCCAGAGAAAGACCTCACCTAATGATTTTAACATCCAGGTGTGTTCATAAAAGAAGACACGATCCTTGTGATAACTTTGACCCAAGCTGTTTAGGGCTTTATAGTAACAATTGTTTCAATGGTTCTCCTCTAGCTGGGAGGCCACTGAGCTTGAGTTGCAGCATTAGCTTAATAATTATGCAGAGAAAGAGCATATATGCTGCAGAATCATAGCAGTCTGTTACCATTGCTACAGTTCTGTTGGCTTGCAATTTAACTACTTTTGAAATGCTGGAATTCACAGAATAGGGAGATACTTTGGCTATCTCTGCTGGATTGCTCACGCATACTCCCTTGAACAAATGCAGAGAATTCTGAGCTGCCCCTTGAACTACAAGTCCCAGGATGCCACAGGATGGAGCCACAGGAGCTGATGTTGTATCCAGCTGCTATGACTGTACATTCTGAGGTGACCAACCCATGCAGAAAACGCTGGGGCAGCAAGAGGAATTTCTTGGCTGTTCTTTCTGAGCAGCCCCTGCCAATAACCGGGGGGGGGGGGGGGCTGTGTGTCTGTCTTGTTCCCTGATCTGTGTGGTGTAGGGAATAATACTCCTTGACCAGTACTCAGTTGACAGCTTTTGGATAGAGAAGGTGGAGGGGTGCCATCTTGTCCTTTTACCTCAGCCAGTAAAATGTCTTGGGGCAGCCCTGCTGAGGTAATATGGGCAAGCTGACTCTGCCCCTCAAAAGAGATTGTCCAGCCATCACTTTACTAGACTGAGGTTCCTTTCGAACCTGAATGGCACCTTGGAACGTTACTTCTCCTCCCCTGGCTTTTTGCTAGTCTTTTCTGAGAGGAAATAATGGTGTTCTATGCTTTATGTTTAAAATACACTGGGAAGAACAGGGCCAGGGCCAGCTGTTTATTTTTAAGTCGGAGGCCCCGCCATTCTTGCCTGTTCCTTGGAGCCTTCAGCTTAGGGAGACCGCACATTAAGCCAGGGATTGGACATCTGCATTCTTCACATATCTTTGAGCTTATGTCTTGACAGCTTGCTGGAGGAGAGTAGTTCCATTTCAGTTTGCCCTCAACAATCTTGTCTGCTTTTGTTTAAAAAAGGAACATTGTCTGGTGCTTATGATCCCTTTCAGGTACATTGGGCAATAGAGATAGGCCGATCTTCACACAGCTATAGGGCTGGAATCTGCTCCGTTAATCACCACCATGCTGTCTGTGGAATGTTTGATACCTAGGTCCAGTTATCCCAGTGCACAGACACACATGAGGTACATGTCTATGAATTTCAGCCTTTCTTTTCCAAATACTGACAACCGGATGGCTGCTTGTCAGTTATTTTCAAGGAAAATAAACCAGACATCTGAAGTATGTGTTGGCCCCTCCAGATTTTGTTAATCATAGCAATATAAATGTTGTAAAGACCTTTCAAATGCTATAATTCTACTTGCTTCACACAGGCATTTTACCATATAATGTTTGAGAATCAATGAGATGGTAAAAAGTATAATTTAGGCTACAATCCTATGTACACTTACCTAGGGTCCCCAAGCAGTAAGAGTTACATCTGGATTAAAATGTAAATAGCAGGCAGGTTAAACCAGCCATTCTCAACCATAAACATGATGTGAAAGAAATACAGGCTGGATCAGGATTGTTTAAGTCACACAATGAACCTTGTATGACCCCCTTCAAATATGCCAGGGTCCCCCCCATATCTACCAAGGGGGACATATTATATTCTTTTGAGAGTGGCTGTTTCAAACAATTCTAATAATTTCTATAGGAAGATGGCATATTTGATAATAGGCAAGTAAAGGGTGCATTTTCCTAGGGGAGGGAGAACCCACAGTTAAGTCATCGGGAAGAATGGCTATCCACAAAAGAATGGCATGTAGTATGCCTTCAGAAGAAAGGGGGGACTATGATCGATTAACTGGTATGAATAAGAGTAACTTTTATGCACTCAGTTCCACCTTTCAATCTAAATTTTTGCCTTTCTTCTTCCTCCATAACTGAAATGGATGGTTTTTCTCTTTAGTTTACTTTTTGTGGCTGTTAGCTCCTCTTATAAACTTGAGGCCACAGGGGTGGTGGACCACCATGCATGGTTTGGCTTATGGAAGACTTATTACTTGGTGGGTCACAAGCTGTGTTTGCCTTTTATAAGAAACCCAGGCATTAACATTAACAGAAGAATGTGAGTCAGGATGACCTGTTGTTTAACATGTAAAACAAACTAAAAAAGGTCTGCTTGGGAAGGTTTCGAGTCACTTCAGTGTTCAGGGTGTAATGGAGCATTTTCTGGATGAAAGCAATGCAAGGAATGCTCGGTCTGAACCCTTGGAAAAAGAATAAAGTATGAAATCCTGTTTCTTGAGTTGTGCAATTCATATCTCACATGAAGAGTCAAATACTTTTACCCTTGAGGTACACAATCAGCTTCAACCCTTGCTTCATAATCAGTTCTAAAACTAGTACATGGGGATCTCTTCCAACACAAAATAAATAGAGGAATCAGGAAAAAAATTAGAAAGGTCCATGCAATTGCCAGGAATATTTTAATTTCATTGCAAGTTCAGTGCAGCCATAGAATGACTAATGGAAGTCTATTGTTTTATTTTTAATGAGGAAGCCTCAATAAAAGCCTTTAAAATCTAAAGCATTTGATCATTCTGCATTGGTCACCATTATTTACCTCAGAGTGCATTACATATACACTTTTTTCGACCGCTCAGCTGGTTTCTCAAATTGATTTTGTGCTCCTCTGAGTCCATTGATTACCTCTCAAGGTCCATGACTACTTTTATCAATCCTGACATTGTTTAAACATTTTGTACAGTTCCCCTCAGTGCAATTATGGAAGACTTATAAAAAATGTAAATAGAGACTCAGTCAACTTCTTTATACGGCTAATTTTAACAGCAGTTTGCAACAAACTTTGCACAGGCTTCATTCCATTCTTCTATTTAGAAGGATACTGTTAACTATAACTGCAGTTGATTACACTGTTGAAAGATAGAAGGAGTGCACGTTTTAATCTTTCCAATGATTTGAAAAGGTTTCTGATTAGGATAGAATTCCGTACCAAGATGAGATTGTGACATTTTTTCCTGACAGGAACTCTCTGCCTTTAATAGATACATGTGTCCAGAAACTGAACAAGCTTTCTTGTCCTAATAGAAGGACTATAAAGCATGTATCGGGTGGGGGTTGTGTGGAATGAAAATTATATTGTGGGGATATCTGCTTTTAAAGGTATACCGTAAGATTATTAGATACATACTCATATACGACACCAATAGATGTAACTTAATACTGGCTAGATTCCCACATAATGTACTAATGGAATAATTTGTCCTTAGTCTTGGACTCACATTCCCCTGCAACCTCAAATTTTCTCTCCCGTCTTTTGCATGTTGTGGGAAGAGTCACTCACTTCCCATTTCAGTCTAAACATGCTGGCTCATGGTCGCTCTGGTATGTTTAAATTAATTAGTTTGAAATAAGAAATGGCTCCTCTTGTGACTGTGGAGCACTCAATCCAGAGGCTCACAGGAACTTCCAGGACTCATGCAGAAAATGGGAAAGTGTAGTTTCCCATTACATCTGAACTCAGCCACAATTATCAGCAATGGTGTTGTCTTGTGGCCAAATCAATCACAAGGAGAGTGAGACTGGGAGCAGGATTGTGGTGCAACTCAGAGGAGATGCTTGAGGCTGTCAAAACTATCAGGAAAGCAGCGAGACAGAAAGCTCTTCAACTCCCAATCTTTTTAATGCTAAAGGAACACTGAAATTTCTATAGCCACAATAAACGAAATCTATTCCTTTAGGTTTGCCTCAAAAAAACAAAGTATTCATACCCAGGGAACATGTATCTCCCCTCCCTCTCTAAACAGCAATATTCCATGCTTCTCCTCAGCCCCACTGGCTGTGAAACTCACCTGATTTTTAAAAGCTGCTCCCCTTCTAAACACATAGCTACTTTTCCTCAGTTCCATTTATTTCCTTAAGACAACAGGTCATCAGAAAACATTGCTTGCAGAAAAACATATCAAAAATATTAGCCAGGAGGTATCGAACGTGCATGCAACCCAGATTAATTAGTTCCAAACGTGTAAATTTTAAATCTGAGCGACAGCCACTACAAGTATATATGTGTATGTGTGTGTGTGTATGCGTTTGTGTTATATATAATAACAGGTTCATTGTCATCAGTTTTAAATTAATAAGGCTTCTATGTAAAAAAAACAAAAACTAAAATCCATTGGTAATGAGTAGTTAGCTGCACAATTCCTGGGCTACAGAATGTAGGTTTGCATCCTGTACTTGGACAATGGGGATTCATCTGTGCATTGTAGTAAATTCTGGAACACTGCCAACAACCATGGAAGAACCCGCAGCTGGAACATTAGCCAGTAAATGGAACAATGTGGCAGCTAGATTACCACAACAGATTTCTATCTAACAAGTCTGGCAGTTGGGCCTGATGAAATCTCAGAACAGATTTTTGCCCAAAAGGCACCTTCCATATGAAATCATAATCAGAATAGTTCTAGCAGTGCACCCTGTCATGATAATGAGCTAGTACACAGTTAAAAGCTTCTGCTTCGCTGGTAAATTCAAACTCAGTTAGAAAACATGAGAAAAACCATACTTGTGTTAATTCCAAAACGTGTGCTTCATGACTGAAAGGGTGTGTTTCTGTGTTGATACATTCAACAACTTCCCTGAATCAGGGGTAGGCTGACAATAGGCCAGGGAGGGACACAGAACATGTCTTTCAGTGCCAATTAAGGTCAGGGAGTCAAAGGCAGAGAGGTAGAACAAAAAATATGGGCTTAAAGCAGCTAAAGTCTTAGGAACCACTTTCCAGTAATTTAAAGTGAGGGAGAAAACAGCACTAAGACTGGGAACCTTCCAAATATAGAAAGGTCATGGTCCTCTGAGAAACTCCAGAGAGTAAGACTGAGAACCCAGGAAGACGAGATTGGGACTGATGCTCTCCACCCATGCTTTAGGTTTATGGGATAAATGTTGTTTTTCACTGGAAGCCCAAGAGCTGACCAATCTTCAGGGGAGCTGGGTACAAAACGGAGAGGTTCAAGGAAGCAAATATGGACAAAGTGCCTCAGTGCCAATGTTTAATCCAGGGCTTTGTTTTCAGTTCCAAAGCTGGTGTTCAAATATATCCTTCAACGCAGAAAATTGCTGCTTTTACCTCACCCAGCTCTCTTGGTTTCAGCAGCCACTTTAGGAAAGAAAACAGGGTTTCTGTTATCCCCATTGTTCAACAATTGGGACCCAGGACTTCTTGCTGACTTATTCCCAGTCACATGGAGATTTGTCAGCAGATCCTAATCTTCCACCTTTCCCTAAACAGTTAATTCTGAATTGTTACATCAGAGACATATAAAATAAATTCAGTGAACACATGTTTTAACATAATCTATTCAATTTCTGTATGTTGCTGTTTGCTGGTAAAGGTAAAGGTTCCCCTTGACAATTTTTGTCCAGTCATGTTCGACTCTAGGGGACGATGCTCATTCCCGTTTCCAAGCCATAGAGCCAGCATTTTGTCCGAAGACAATCTTCCGTGGTCACATGGCCAGTGCGACTTAGACACAGAACGCTGTTACCTTCCCACCGAGGTGGTCCCTGTTGATCTACTTGCATTTGCATGCTTTCGAACTGCTAGGTTGGCGGGAGATGGGACAAGCGACGGGAGCTCACTCTGTTGCGTGGATTCAATCTTACAACTGCTTGGTCTTCTGACCCTGCAGCACAGGCTTCTGCGGTTTAGCCCACAGCGCCACCACGTCTGGTAATTGCTAACTGCTGATAGAAATCCATTGTAATAAATAGTAAAAACAGAATGCGCATGTTAATTGAGACATGCCTGGGGTTGACTGAAATAACACTATCTGAAGGTACAAAAAAGTTTAGAATACAGTATTGCTTTACTATTGTGCTTGTAGCCTAACTAGAAACATTATACGCTATATGCTCTAAGAGATATCTACTAAGCAAGGTCATTCTTTTTACAGAACGATGAAGGCAATATTCCAGTACCAGTGCATCAAATACTAGGGTGTATATTGTATCATTGCCTCTTTCTATGGTTTTATCTAGCTTCACACAACAGATATTGTGCTGTATCATCGTGTGGTGCATTTTGCCACCACTGATTTAGAGCTCTGCCTGACAGCAATGAAACAAATAGTACAATGACATTATATCCAGGGTTATTTTTTTTAAGTGGTGCTGAGACCAGAGAAAGTGACTATATGGATTTAATGCATTATAAGTAATGGTGATATTGGTAACCTGTTATGTTTTGTGTTAATGATGACACAACATGTCTTTGCAACATCATGCAACAATCAGTAATACGACTGAAAAGGTTAACATGTAATGAGTAACATTTACATGTTACTTCATTGGTTAAAATCCTGTTGCAGAGCTCTGCATGAATAATGGGAATGGCATCAGTCAGTAGCAGCAAACCATCACTGATAAAAGGCACCCTTTGGCTGTTTGGGATGCACACAACTTGTGCACAAAGTGATGAAGTCCATGGGCACCTTGAAATCTCTTTGAAAGGAATACTTTAATTGGTAGTCATTTGCCACTGCTGATGACACCCTTCCTGTTGTGAAAACAGAGCTGTGCAACAAAGCTGTGCAATGAGATGTTAGCCACTGTCAGTTTTTCAGATCATTTAGAGCAGGGGTCTCAAACATGCAGCCTGGGGACCATTTGCGCCCCACCGGACGATAGTTTGTGGCCCCCACCTTGCCTGCCCCCCCCAAAGTGCCCACGCGTCCTCTGCTGTCAAGAGTAAAAAAAAAAGCCTAGCCTCGCTTGCCGGATCTCCCCCAAGACAGCGCCTCTTGCACCCTCCATCTAGAACTGCAGCCTGCCAGCCAGCCTGCCTGTCTGCCAGCTGGCAGGCTGCAGTTCCAAATGGAAAGTGCAAGAGCTGCTGTCTTGGGGGAGAGCCAGCGAGTGAGGTGCACTGCTGGCCCTTTTCCCCAAGCGTCTGAGCCGCTGCCGCGTGATGCCTGAGAGTGGAACTCGCTCCTGGGCCGTCCTCGAAGAGTGCCTCCAATAGAGCCGCTAACAGCAGCTGCCGCCGCTGCCTCTTCCAAGGAAGTGGCTCTGTGGCTCTCTTTCCCTCTTGGCACCCCTACCACTAGCCCGGCCAGTGGCCACCTCAGCACCCAGTGGTGCTTCCTCCTCCTCCTCCTCTTCCTCTTCTTTGTCCTGCTTCAGCCGCCTCGGCTCTGGAGGCTGCCTAGGCTTGTCTCTCAAAATTTGCTCCTCTGTTGTGGTGAGGGTAGCAGCTGCTGCTGAGTGCACCTTTTTTTGAAGGGGGCCCTCAGAGGAAGTTTGCTGGACCTCAATGTGTGCGCGCACCTGTGGGGGGGCCCACCCCGTTCTGTACGAATGGGGGCTTTTCTCCTTTGGCAAGGCGATTCTGTGAGGGTTTTTTAAAATTTTATGTTGTGCCCTCCTTCCCCCGCTAGGCGGTCGCTGGCACTCCCTCCTCTGCTTCTTCGTCCTGCTGCTGCTGGTGGTGGTGGTAGTGAAGAAGGAGCCGGAGGGGGTAGTCCCAGCTGGGCTAAGGAAACTCCTGGGTGGCTTCCTCAGGCTCTTTCTCCACTTGGCGGAAAATCTGGTGCAGCCCAGTCTCACCCAGACTCTGCCTCCAGTGGCCCCCAGGTGAATTGAGTTTGAGACCCCTGATTTAGAGGGCTGAGGCTTTTTTCCCTGGATTTTATAAAAATACATTTTGGGAAAAGGGAAAGACAAGATAAAAGAAAACAAATGTGTTATTAAATATTACTCTTAAAAGTAACAAGTACCGCATCATCATCGTTGTTGTTTTTAAGTAACAGGCTAACACTAACTCATTCTTTAAAAAAAATTATATTGCAATCGTAGGAAGACTCAAGGAGTGGCAGCAGCATCATATCTGGGTCTGGAGAGCTGTTTATGGAATGGAAATCTACCACGTCTTCCCTTTCGCACTCCCCTAGACTGCTCCAGAGAGTAGTGGGAACATCTAGCAAAATGAAGAAGTGGTGCAGGGAGGCTGCAGGAGAAGCCTTTGTGAGATCCAAGTCTCTTCTGTCATCAGATACAACTGCAGTATCCCTTGTAAAATCTAGTTAGTTCCTCAGGGATGAATCTCAGAGCAATTGCTACTAATTAAGACTCTTTGGACAACACTAGGAGCAAGCCTGAGCCCAAGTGGCAGCTCATCAGTGCTACTGTACTGGTGGCTATCCTTCGTCCCCCAAATGATGCCTTCTTCTTATACGATGAGATGGATGGTTTCTTCTAGATTCCTTTACACAACAACCAACATCGAGTAGAATCCAGCAGTGCTAGACCTAGTACTAAACAAGGTAATTAAATTAGGATTTTCCTGATGTACCTGGAAAAGCAAATCCAGATCTAGCTTGGACTTTGTCAGATCCCAAGTAACATGGAAGTTGATACAAACAGACCATCAAATGACCTGAATACTCTCAAAATCTCAAAACTGCCACCTGTTACTTATATCTTAACTGGACCTGAAACAGTACTAGTGTTTCCACATCATATCTGGAAGCATTTTATCCTCATGTTCTCAGTGGGTGCTTGATCACCACTGTTGGAAAGTAGATAACTTGGTCATGGCCAAGTAAGTACTCTCCCTGTGCTTATCAAAGAGTAACACTCTAAAAAATAAAAAATAAGCTCAAAGTGACTATTGCTTAAGAAAAGACAAGACCTGACTTCTGAGAGTATAATTACTATTAATAAAAGGCAAGGCCATAATGTAATCATTGTTTGAGCCAATGGGTATCATAGACTATAAAAGCAGGGTTAAGGGAGTGACTCAACTACAGGGAATGTATGCAAATAGCTGACATAAATCATCTTTTCCATAAGTAGATACATCAGCAGTTATCACCTACAATCATGGGCATATAAATTGGTTACAGGGTTGGCTAAAACAAGGAGTCTTTTGTTATCAGTTTCTCATTCCAGCAGATTACAATTGTCCATTTTCCCTTTATGTATTGAGAGCCGACTGTGCTGTATGTGGGTTTGGAGGCACTCTGCAATTTCCATGTGGGCAGATTTCAAAGCAAGGGACAAAGCAGAATTACCAGCCTACAAAAAGAAAAAAAGACAAGAAAAGATCATTATTAGAGATGGGGATGAATATAAAACGGATCAGTTTTTCTGACAAATATAGCTGATTCGTCATATGGTCGTCAATCCGTATTTGTAAAATTTTAAATCGGGATGAAAATGGCTTGACGAATATTTCCTCGGTTTGATTCGTCAATCTGTTCATATTCGTCTATATTTGTTACCCCTTTTGGGGGCCTCTCTGAGCTTGCTGGCGCCAATTCAAAGCTCTGGCCAATCAGGACAGAGATCCTGGATTGGCATGTCCGGCAGCCAATAGTGTTGCTGAAAGGTGTATCTACTTTTACAGACACTTCATATAAGCTTTTCATGTCCAGCCATTCCCCACTTCTGTTCATGCTCTCCTGAGTGAGAACAGTTGTTGCTCGCTGGCTTTCTGGTGCTCTTGTGGTTTCACTTTTGTGGCAACAAAGCAAAGACTTATATTTTTCTTTTTCATCATCATTCATCAATCATCATCAAATTTACTGGGAATTTGGGGAGGGATTTCAGGTAGCTTAGGCTACTTCTTTGGAAGGGATTAAATTTATTTCAAATTAAAATCAATCAAACCTTTTTTCCCCTAGAAGCTTGTGTGCATATATGTATGTGTGTGTGTGTGTGTGTGTACACTGTCCAGTGGGAGAGGGGGAACTGTCGTCGTGTGGCTGTGGAATCTCTTTACCTTCATATTCAGTTTTCAAAAGTTTATTTTAGGAGAATCATTTTTTCCTTTCCCCAAATTGGTTGTATGTGCGTTTGCGTGTCTAGGTGGGAGGATTATTCAGTTTTCAAAAGTTCATTTTAGGGAGGCTTGTGTCTCTCAGGGAATTTGGTGGGTGGGTGGATCCATCATTCCTTTTTCTTCTAAAACTTATTTTTTTTTGTGTGTGTGTGTGTGTGTGTGTGTGTGTGTGTGTGTGTGTGTGTGTGTGTGTGTGTGTGTGTGTGTGTGTGTGTGTGTGTGTGTGTGTGTGTGTGTGTGTGTGTGTGTGTGTGTGAGAGAGAGAGAGAGAGAGAGAGAGAGAGAGAGAGAGAGAGAGAGAGAGAGAGAGAGACTGTGACTTAGCTGGCGGGACTTTTCTTTTTGGACTTTTTTGGCTTCTCTGCCACAGTGGGTTGGGGGGCAAATTTTCCTGATTACATTATACTGAGGGGGGCTTTGTTTAGGCAGGCAGGTCCCATTTTAATAAAAGAATTACACCATCATCATACTAAAAATAAAATTTACACACACTCTCTGACCCTCTGTTAGTTTCCTTCCTCAATCTCCATTGCGTTATTTGTCTAATTGGTTTGTTAGGCAGGCAGTAGAAAATGAAGGGATTTCTTCAGGGGCAATCCAAGGGGAAGAAGGCTGTGAAGCTATGCAGGCTAGGTAGCAGCACCGTCACCACGACCACCACATCTACGATAACCAACAGTGCTGCCACTGTTCCTTCTCCAGTGGCCTTGCAGGCAGGCAAGGAACCAAAGCTTCCAGAGGTGCCAAAAGAACTGCCACTCCTCTTTCTAGAGGAATCTGAGGAGTTACTGGTTTCTGAAGACCCCCAGTCCAATTTGGAACCAGTAACGGCAGGGCAGGCTGCCGTTACTGGTTCCGCCCCCCCCCCCCACCCCTGTCCCCAGAGTCATCTGTTCCCTCCTCCCAGACCAGCAGCACCCCAGGGACATAGAGTTCTTCCCAGGCCAGCAGTCAGGAGCAGGCAGTGGCTCCTTGTTTGGGCAAACATGGCAGAGGGGCCATGTGGGATCATTTCACGGCACTTAGCAATTACCCACGGCTGTCACGCTGCAATACCTGCCTTGGGGTGGTCCAGAGGGGGTCAGACCCCAGGCATCTGTCCTTCACTGCCCTCCACCACCCTCTGGAGAGGCAGCACCCAAGGCTCCTGTCCAGGGAAGGCACTTCATCTGCGCCGTCTGGGAGAGGGAAAAGAGCAGCTCCAGGGGAGGCAGAAGGGAGGCAGGAGGAGGCGCCTCCTTTCAAAAGGACAGCCACAGGAACTTTCTGGGGCTGGGAGCATGAGGCAGGCCACGCTCCACGAAGTGCCACTCATTGGGTCCGCCATGACCCTCAGCCAGCAGTCAAAGGGCAAGGCCCAGCAGGCAGCCACTTGTCACCGAGAAGATTGCTCTGCTTGGACTTCCACTGTCCATTGTAGAATCCCAAGCCTTCCGCTGGTTGCTGCATATTTTTTTTGCCCCCTGGTATGACCTCCCCTCACAGAGAACTCTCAGTTCTAGAGTGCTGCTCTCACTTTATGACTCTCTGAGGGAGGTGGTCTGTGACCATTTTTCACGGCTACAGGGGCACAAGGTGCACTCCACAGTGGACCTGTGGAGCAGAGGTCAGCATGGCTACCCCTTGTTCACAGCTCACTGCTGGGAGCCAGAGGATTTGAGGAGTGGCAGGGTATCAGCGACAGGGCCGCAGGGGGAGGCCCTTGCCCTGCCCCCAGGCTCCAGGTCCGTTCTGCAGCAGGCATGGCACATGGAAACTCAGGCAACAGGGAGGAACATCGGCAAGGAGTTCTTGTCCTGAAGGGGGAGGTGACCCAAGGTCACATGGTCACAGACGCTGGGCAGAAAATGTTGGCGGCATTGGAGGCAGCGGGCTTTGAGGGCATTGTATGCATGGCGCATAAATTACACCTTGTGGTGTGCAATGCCCTTGGCCTGGGCAGCCATGTCAAACCCGAGTGGGACGCAGGCACCCAGGAGACACGGACAGTCCTGGAGCAATGCCGCCAACTGGTAGACCACTTCTCCCACAGCCTGAAAGCTGCCTGCCACCTGCGTGAGAAGCAAAAGAAGTTGGGTCAGGAGATCCATGTTCTCCTGACAGACCTGCCCACCAGGTGGAACTCCACCTACACCATGGTGTCCCACCTGGTGGAGCAGAAGGCTGTTTTGGAGGACAACATGTCCTCCATGCCCATTCTGCCTGGGGGTGGAGAGAGGTGGGCATCAGTGCCATGGATTGGCTGGCCCTCTCTCAGATGCTGGAGGTGCTCAAGCCCTTTTCCCTCTGCCTCTTCCTTTTCCTCTTCCCCCATGACTGGCTGGGCATCCCCGTGCCAAGAGAGCTCAGCTCTGCCCCACCCAATGCCTGCCTGGCTGTCCCATGCCAACACAGTGCTCCAAAGTCCTCTCGGGCTACTGCCTGTGTAGATTGGCAGAATCTGGGACAAGCCACAGGAGCTCATGGATTCAAACTGCTATGCTGACCTTCCAATCAACAAGCCTAGTGGCTCAGCAGCAGTTTAACTCAGTAGGTAGGCAGAAGCAGGAACAAGGGACAAGAGCTCTGGTCACCCCATTGCATGGATTCGAACTGCTGATATTCCGCTCAAGAAGCCCAGCGGCCACCCTGATTAACCACCGTTAGTAGCACCTTGCAGTCGGACCCTGTTATCCTGCTGTTGCTGCTGCTTTGACAACCTCAGTTGCCTCCTGGGGACAAACTTAAGTAACTTTGCAGGCAAATGTGATGTTGCAGAAGAAGACCAGAGTCTCCTGCGGCTGCCTTTTGCCTCAATGCCCCGATGGGCCCAAAAAGCCTGCTTTCCGGCTGAGAACTTCCTCAGTGCCTGATGAGGCAAAAAGTCAACAGCATTGCTGGCCATTTGAACAATTTCCTAATCCTGCAGCTCCTTCCACTTGGGCTACATTCCAAAAGGTCTTTCCGCTCTGCCCCACCCAAAGCCTGTCCGGACATCACCCCATCACTCCATTGCCCGGCTTCAGATGGCAGTGCTCGTCTGGTTTTCAACACATACCAAGGGGGCCAGCCTGTCTAAGCCCCCCTAAACCTCCAAGGGCTAGCTTTATCATATCTGGGCAGTCTCAGCAGCCAAGTTGCAAACAATCCCCAGCTTTCTAGTTCTAAATGAGCATCTTTCTCACCCCGTCGCACGACTTCAGATTGCAGAGCTGATCTGTTTCCAACAGTCCCGCGGCCCCGTGGATTAACCGCTGTTAGTAGCACTGACTCTGTTCATCTGCTGGTGCTGCTGGTGCTGTTGGAAGTTGCAAGCAACCTCAGTTGCCTCTTGGGGGCAAAAACCTTTCCTTTGCAGGCAAATCTGATGTTGCTGAAGAAGACCAGAGTCTGCTCTGCTGCCTTTTCCCTCAGTGCCCGATGGCGCCAAAAGAGCCTGTTTTCATGCTGCCAACTTCCTCAGTGCCTGACAGAGCCAAAACGCCTTCTATGCTGCCAAATACCTCCTTGCCTCTAGTCCTCCTGAGGGCAAACTCTACTTCACTGGCAAATGTAATGTTGTGCTGAGCTGAAGACAAACTCCACGCCTCATGCATGCCTCTGCCAAAGGGACCTCTCATTCTGCTGGGGCTAAATATAACTCCCTCAACGCCATGGGCTTCTGTGCCGTGTCCTGGGGGGGGGCTCAATTTGTGGGTGAAAAACTTGGAGTTCCAATATCCAATCTTCACTAAACTTGGCAGGCATGTTGGGGAAAGACATGGGAAGCTCCGTTGTGATTCTGGATTCTCTAAGTACCTGGAGGGAGCTTTCCTTGGGGGCCCTCTTTGTGACTATATAACATGGGGGTCCATGATCCAATGTTCACTGAACTTTCAGAAGTTGTACAAAAGCATGTGAGGAAGCAGCCCTGCAAATTTGGTGTCTCTAAGTCATCAGAGGCCAGTGTTATAGCCATTTAAAGTGCAGATGAATCAACAGATTCATCAAGTCATCAAAGAATATTCATATATTCATATTTGTTGATCCGTTAACCTTGATGAATAACGGATCAAAATGAATTCCCATTTTTTTTTATTCATCCCCATCTCTAATCATTATTATTCCAGCACTCGGGCTCTCTACTTTTCCCAGAGAGTGGACTCACACCTAAAAGGGAGAGAATATATCCCCATATTTATAAGAACAATGTTTTTTTTTTTAAAAGAACAACAATAGCAATGAAGTAACTGCTATGAAGATGCTACTGTCAGGTATGATCATGAGGATTTCACAGCTGCGTCTGTAACAGTTGGTAGCTATTAAGTATCAGTATCTTTCAATGAAAGCATTGTAGACTAGGTGTTTAAAATACTGGAAATAATCTCTTCTTACTCTGTTGATTCCATTTTTAATAGAGCAATCATAGAACACAAAATCAGCCACATTTAAAAAAAAAAGAAAACAAAACACAAGTCTTTTGCCAACAGAACAGAATAGATTGCTCTTTAATGGTGCAGGCCCTACATCTCACAGAGAATAAACATGAAATCTTCGTTGGAGGAGAGCAGATGGTTTCCAGCTGCACCACTGCCTGTGCAAGTAAAGGCATGTTACAAGTCATGGCTTTGTCTTAGATTTGTTTGGGTCAAAATACTACTTAAAAATCAGGCAGTTTCGGAAAGCTTGATAAGGTTCATCTGGATCAAATTAATTATATCATGTTATGTCACTTCTGCCAGCACATGTAAACCTTCCTTACTGTAATGTAAACAATGAAAAGAGATGGAGATGCATATTTACTCTACCTGGGATACTGTTCATCTGAGTGAAACTGGCCCCACACCAGGACAACTCAAGAGCAATGTACTGTACGAAAGTCATATGCTAGGTTCTGACTGTAACTTCCTCTACTATCCACAGTTCTTTTAGTATTTAAAATAACATCCCATAAGTAACTATGCAGCCTCGTTTAAAAAAAAACTGTGAAGCAAATAGAGAAATCTTGCTAATACAGAAGAAAGGAAGTGCTGGAGTGGTCTAAGTAGTAGATGGGAGGGGAGCTCATGGACTGAGCAGCAAATAAATCCATGGATAGGCATCCAGGTCAGAAGTTGCCTAAGAGTAGATGCTATGTGAAACCTAGACCCTGGCAATAGAATTTCAGACATAAAAATATGAGAAACCTTAAAAAATATGGGAATAAAAAGCCTATTTCACAAAACATTCTTACTGTTATTACAATTGTTGAAGAACCTATTCATATTAGTGAAGTGCTCTCCATATGTGGTCTTTTCAAAGTAGATAACAAACACATCCAAACAAAATAAATATAACAGAAGAATTAGGGAAGTAGTTAATTTCTGCCAGGTTTGTAAGAAAAATGAAACAGGAACCATAAACTGAAATGATTCAGGAGATCCTATTTGAAATCCATTTATCCAGATCAAAGCATGTATAAATATACTTTAATCTCATTGGCTGAAATCCTGTTGCATAGTGTAGTAAATCACAGCTAGAGTATAAGCACTTTGGAATTAACAGAATTTACAAAGAAATTGGCTCACCCAATCACCACTGATTCGGTAGGCCTAGTCTCGTTGCAACTTACTACACTAAGCAATGGGATTTAACCCACAGTATCATACGTTCTGCAATTTTACAGTAATGGCATAAATAATTTTCAAGAATGCTTCATTTTGCTAAATATCACACAGCACCATGCAAATTTTATTATTACGAACAGAAGTTTAGTGGCTTGTCTACATATACTACATCTCTAAAATGCATAATGCAGTGTAATTGTGAACAAAGTACATATAAATGTACTTATTATTAATAAGTACATTAAAAAGTACAAAATAAGCACATATAAAAACAATACAAGGGCTGAAATCCTGTTGCTAAGCATAGTAATTACAACTAGACTGGGCCCATTGAATCAGTGGGAATTTTGTTAGTTTCTTTATACATTTCATTGATTCAAATGAGCCTACTCTAGTTGTGACTTACTATCCTAAGCAAGAGGATTACAGCCAATTTATGCAGCTCTCTACACCAGGCATTCTTAACAGGGCCATATGGGCCTCTGGGGGCCCTGGCACATTTGAAAAGGGCCACAATCTGGAAACAATTGTTCACACACCACCTGGTAAGGTTCATTATGTGACTTATATGATCCTGATTCCTCCTATATTCCTTTCATATTGTATTTATGGTCATGGCCAAGCAAAACTGGCAGTCAGCAGCACATCCCACAGGAATAAGACAGGTTTCTGCAACATAGCTTGCAATGCAGGAGGGAAAAACCCATATTATTGGTTCCAAGCTTTTACAAAGAATTCCATTTTGGGCAATGTTTAACTTAACTTTTAATGTTGACTAAAATGGTAAATCCTGGCAATTCTACTAGATTGCATATATTTATTTTTATTTTTTTTAAAAAAATTACATTTCACCCTCGTTTTCAAAGATTCCTGAAAGAATTTCAAGCAACTAAACATGAAAGGAAAGTATAATATAATAATTTAAACCACCTGCCTACTCAAAAAATCACAAATATTGATGAAATGCTAACAAAAACAATACAGGAGAATAGCAGTTAAATATTACAATGGCATCAAAATAAGCATAAAGGGTTTCTGACCAAAGGACTATTAAAATGATCTCATTTACAGTAGCGGATGAAAACGATGAAGTAAGACCCAGCAGATGTGAGCTAGCAGGACATTAGACATGGTCAAAAAGGAGAAAAGTTACTTTTTTGGACTACAGCTTTTTGAACAGCCCAGCCTGCATGGCCATTGCATATATGGACAGTAGATGCAAGGTGAAATTACTGAAAAAGTCCTGCTTCTAGTTACCACCAGTTAGAATCCCCGGGGTCAGATAATCTGAAATAAGGTCTCAAATGACAGAGGTATATAGGGAGGAAGAAGTGGAAGAAGGTGCTTTTTCAGGTACATGTTTGTCTCACCTTGTCAGTTAAAGTAGTATCACAGCCTGGATGGGCCAAAAGAAGCTTCACTATCTCAATGTTACCGTACTGGGAAGCAACCATTAGTGGCGACAAACCAGAATCATCCTGGAGGTTTATATCAGCGTCACAAGACAACAGGGCTTTCACCATATCTTCCCTATCATGGCTCACTCCCAGAATTAAGGCAGTCTGTCCTCCCTAGAAAATTCCAATAACAAGAACAACATGATCAGTATTTGCTGACAATCTCTTAGAATTCTGGCTCTCTTCGGAGTACCCATATCAAGAAATAGACTTTTTAAAGAGGAAGATGCTACAAATGGTGAGGGATAAAAGGAAATCAATGAACAGATTCTGCACTCTGGTTTCTTATAGTTCTGTGTTATAGTGTTATAGTCTGAGCTTGCACAAAACCACTTTTTGCATAGTCTAAAGCAGGGGTTTTAAACTCAATTTATCTGGGGGCCGCTGGAGGCAGAGTCTGGGTGAGGCTGGGCCGCATCAGATTTTCCGCCAAGCGGAGCAAGAGCCCAAGGAAGCTGCCCAGGAGTTTCCTTAGCCGGCAGACAGGTAGGCTGGCTGGCAGGCTGCAGTTCTGGATGGAGGGTGCAAGAGGTGCTGTCTTGGGAGAGAGCCGGCGAGCGAGGCAAGGCTTTTTTTTACTCTTGACAGAAGAGGATGTGTGGGCACTTTGGGGGGGCAGGCAAGGCGAGGGCCACAAACTATCCTCTGGGGGGGCCTGCATGTTTAAAACCCTTTACACTCTAAAGTAAGATGAGACTCCAAAAAGCACATTTACTGAATATTATTAGAGGAAGTGAAAAGCTCAGAATAAGTTCCAGTTTTGCCCACTGATGTCATATAACCATTCTAAGACAGAAATGTAAGGTAAGCTCAAAGTGTATGGTAGATTCCCCTGCCCACCCCATCCCCATAGAATGCAATCTTCTATTTTAATCTTGAACAAGGCAGCAATTCTGTTAAACCCTATAAATCTGTACAATTCACAACACTGTTCAATATGCTATATATTTACATGGATTTAGAATCTCATCAGTTCTCTGTTAACTCATTACACACATCCTCCTTGGTTTCCGGGTGCTAAATCACCTCCCAGCCCTTCCTTCACTTCTTTTCTGCAGAGCAGTAATACCAGAAGAAATGTCTAGTGGACCAGCTAGCTCAACTGATCAAGCAAACACACATCCCAGTGAAATCATTAGTGGTTACTCAACAGCTTGCTGAATGTCTTGTTCTATAGTGGCCAAAATCCTATCATTAGCACAATTCAAAAGGCATTATTTTTGGTACTGAATTGCTGCAGGTTACAAAATCAGTGTGGACACTATTTGTTGTGCCCTGACTCAGTGTGCAACAGATGTCTACACTGACTTTGTAACTTTTAGCAATTCAGTGTCAAGAGTTATGCTATTTAAGACATACCAGCAATAGGACTAGGCCATTTTGTGCAAATGAAATCAAAATATTAGATCTGACATTGTGATAGCAGAACAGCAGCACTAGATTCATCTCACTGAACTAGGTCACCAATGCCATTATCTGTAGAGTCAACTCTTAAAAGGTAAAGGTAAAGGTTCCCCTTGACAATTTTTGTCCAGTCGTGTTCGACTCTAGGGGGCGGTGCTCATCCCCGTTTCCAAGCCATAGAGCCAGCATTTTTGTCCGAAGACAATCTTCCATGGTCACATGGCCAGTGCGACTTAGACATGGAACGCTATTACCTTCCCACCAAGGTGGTCCCTATTTATCTACTTGCATTTGCATGCTTTCGAACCGCTAGGTTGGCAGGAGCTGGGACAAAGCAACAGGAGCTCACTCTGTCGCGTGGATTCAATCTTACGACTGCTTGGTCTTCTGACCCTGCAGCACAGGCTTCTGCGGTTTAGCCCACAGCGCCACCACGTCCCTAGAGTCCACTCTTACCACTCCCAAAAGATCAGTTGGGGTATTTATTCTTAATACAGAAAGAGTACTGTAAACACCGGGGATTTTTGCTTATGTTAACGAAAGGCCAATGTTCCAAAGGTGATTACACATGTGCAATAATTTTGGGTTTTCAAGATCAGACAAAAAAGTATTCTCATTCACATATACAGTGGTGCCTCGCATAACGTTTGCTTCACTTAACGTTTTTTTCGCTTAACGTTTATTTTTTCAGAGTCAGATTGTGCTTCGTATAACGTTTTTCCCTATGGGCGATTTTCACATAGCGATTTTGGGACCATGCTTCGCTTAACGTTTTTGCTTTTAGGTCCCCTGCTTCACTTAACGATGTTCATTTTTTCAATTACAAAAGTGTCTTAACATGTTGGAAAACGGTTTTAAATGCTTGGAATCGTTAGTGCACCTTCTAAAATGTGTGCATACTTAATTTGGCATTGATCTGACTTTTCGTTAATTTTTTGTGAATTTTTTTCTCCCCCATAGGAAACAATGGAGCTGTCAGATTTTGACAGGTGTCAAAAGTTGGGGGGAAAAAATTCACCATAAATTAACGAAAAGTCAGATCAAAGCCAAATTAACTTTTGCATCCGTTTTAGAGGGTGCAGAAGCTAATGCAAGCATTTAAAACCATTTTTGACCCTTTTATGACACACTTAAATTTGCAAAAATTGACTTCGCAAAGCCATTGAAATGTATTGAGTCGGCTTCAATACATTCCAATGGAGGAAACATTGTATCGTTTAACAATGTTTCCTATGGGTTTTTTCACTTAAGGACGGCAATCCGTGCCTATTGGAACGGATTAACCGGTTTCCAATGCATTCCTATGGGAAATGGTGTTTCGCATAAAGTTTTTTTCGCATAAGGTTTTTTTTTTGGAACCAATTAAAAACGTTATGCGAGGCACCACTGTATTTTTAAAAAATATATATTTTTGTAGTATTGGATTTGTTTTATACCTGGCTTGCCCTTATGTTAACATTGCCTTCTTTCAACAGCTTTTTGACTACTTCCATTTCTTCATCCGTCTCTGCCGATGCTAGTGGTGTGATCATCACTGCTGTATAGCCAGCCTTATTTTGATGGTCCACGTCACAAACACCTTAAAAAAGGAGAACATTTTTTTCATGTAGGCATTAGGGAAACAAAAAAAGAAAGTCAATATTTTTATTGGATTAGGTAATATTTATGCTTATATCCCCTAGGTTGGACTTAGAACAGCATGTCTCCTAACCTCTAGATATAGTTTGGAGAGGGTGAGACTTAGATGGCAGAGTTCTGCCACCAGGCTCTGCATGTGGACATTAGTGGGTCTGCTAGATGGAGTAGAGAGGGCTCTACCACTATACTTCCAATGGGGTCACCTGGTGTGACACCACTGTCAGTAGTCTTTTCAGCAGCAGTTAACTGACAGAAGGCCCAAAAGATCCACCAGACGCAAAGCTTTTCTGATCTCCCAGAGGGTTTCAGAACTAAGCCCTTCAAGTAATCCAGCCTCGAACTGCTAGAATTATCTACCGTACATTTTATTTTATACTGCTAAGATTTTTTAAAAAGAAAGAAACCCCAGTCCACTACTTCCCAGCCTTCTGTCCTTGCTGATGTGAGTAAGCAGGGATTTGTATGTCATGGCAGATCCACCATTTCTTCCCTCTCTAATCTCATTTTTGGACTGTCCTGTTAACCACAAACATATTCAGCCTAATAAATTTTAGCACTATTATAAAGCTTATTATAACTTCTTGTCAGCAGAAATCATGACAGCGCACAGTTCCCTAGAGAAATACAGTGACATACATACAATCCAAGACTGTGTATGAGGAGGACTGCTCAAAGTACCTTATGTATCAGTGAAACCTAATTTTATATGCACATAATTCTGTACTCTATGGGTGCAACAATATGCAGGGATAAGCAGAAATTAAACTTCCTTATTTGGTAGAATAAAAGGAGATACTTATTGTGTTATATGCAGACAACCATACTTAATACAAGCTGAAATCAATAGGTTTCTAATGGAGATGGGCATGAAATAATGAATTAAAAATTTATTTCAAAATCGCTAATTCATTTATTCATATTTATATTCCTCCCTGACAAATACTAATCAATGAATTCTTAGCAATTTTTTTAATTTTTCAGTCCATTGGTCTATAAAAGCCTCCCCCCCCCCCAGAAATCTATAGACACCAAAATTGCAGAGAAGCTTCTCCTGGCTCTCCTTCCCAACCCTCCCAATTTGGTGAAGATTGGGTCTTGGATGTCTGAGTATATATCCACAAAGAGCCCCCTAGGCACCTGGAGACTCCAAAATCACAGAGATACTTCCCCTGACTCTCCTCTACAGTCCCCCCAGGTTTGATGAAGATTAAGTTTCCCCAGCTGCTAAAGGGCACTTTCCTGGAGGGACCCACTTTATGCATGTATACCTCAGATGTTGGATACCCAATCTTCACCAAAATTGGGAGGCTTGTAGAGGAGAATCAAGGGAAGCTTCCCTGCAATTTTAGTGTCTCGAGGTGCGTGGGGGGGGGATTTTACAGGTTTTTAAAGGCAAAACAAATCAGCAAATCGATTCATTGATTTGTCAGAAAAAAATTCATAAACTAATTATTCATGATTTGTCCACCTTGATGAGTCATGAATCAAAACAAACCACTATTTTTTGGATTCATGCCCATCTCTAGTTTCCAATTAAACATGTGGATCAGCTCCAAGTATGGTTAAGTCTGGATTCAAATTATTTTGGTTGGTTTATATTGTGGGAGTTTTCTGGTACTGCTGTGTATTATTCATGTGGTTTGCATCACTACTAGCCATTCAGTGCATGCTATTAATTTTCTTCTTTCATAGACTTGGCATGAGTTAGTATTTAAACTCAATGGCCAAAAGTAGCAAGTCACAACTAGAGTAGACCCATTGAATTAATGAAACTTACAGAGGGGTTGACTCACCAAATCCCCACTGATTCAATGGGCCTATTTTAATTGGGATTTACTACTGGTTTTCAGTGCACTGCTTTTGAATGAAATTGCCCGAAGTCATTTATCAAGAGAACAAAACAACTTTGTTTCAATTTTCTGGAATAGCTTGGAAGTCTTAATGAAACAATTGATTTATGGATAAATATGATAATATGACATTTGCCTAACATTTTATAGGTTGTCATGCCAACCAGGAAGTCAAAGGGCCTCTTTCTTCTTGCTGGAAAATACATGCATGTTTACTGGATAAAAATCTCCCAAGACATTTCACTGTTTCGCATCTGACCTAACAGGTCAAGCATTTGGAATTCAAATCTTATTGCTGAATCCTAGTTACATAGTCTTAATGGCTTGTAAGGCACAATTCTTGATTACAGAGTTATGCATTACTTACTGTGAATATAAAAAATATTTCCATCAGCTTGATCTTTATCTGAAGGCCAATTCATTCTTTTTGTGGTAACTATGCTTTCTGTGTGCACATGAGTATTTATATATCTGTGAAGATTCTCAGTCATCCAGGTGTGGTTATCTGGAAGTTGAGTCATGGAAAGTGGACTTTTTTCTTGTTAGGTTGAACTGTTTTACTACTCATCCAAGCAGCTTCTTCAGTCTGAGGAGAGTTTATAAGAGATCCCTGATATGTCCTCCATGTTGGTTTCACCTCCCCCTGCTCTGAATAGGCTCATTAGCAGGACAAAGGATGGGGGGTGAGGGATAATTCCACTTCTGCAGTCCTTCTCCACCCATTTTAGACTCAGAAGATAAATGGTTGGAGAGAGGGGTCAGTGAGGCCATACATGTGCATACTGAAAATCCCTAACTCAACAGGGGTGGAGGCCTTAGATACAATCTGTCTCCTATTTATCTTGCTGCCCTTTCATCCATCCCCAGAAGGATTAGGGACACACACAAGAAAGGTCACTGTTAACAAAATCAACAATTCATGACAATGGATGGAGAAGGACTGCAGAAGTGGGATTATCCCTCACCTCCGTTCCTTTGTCCTTCTATTGAGCCTGTTCAGACCAGGGAAAAGTGAAGCCAAGGTAGATGATACAATATATCAGGGATTTCCTACCAACTCTCCTCAGACTGAAGAAGCTGCTTGGATGAGTAGCAAAACATTTCAACCTAACAAGAAACAGAAGGATGTATCAAACACTCCAAGGATGTATTCGATACTTATAATGTAAATAAAGGTGTAACAAATATTCATAAATTCTTGGTTATAGTCTATCTTGATACATCAAGATGCCCCATCTAAAAAACTGTCAACCACTGCAAGATTATTTGCATGTGTATGCAAAAGAAGAGATTAGCATTAAAAATCAGCAGTATTAGCAAAAATAATTGTGTTTTGTGTCGAAACTATTATAAGGTGAGTCAAAAGGGGAGGAACTTGTGGTTTATAAGTAGTTTGTGTGTATGGATTTAACAATTTTTTTAAAAAGTCCAAAAGTGTTAAAATTGCACAAAGTGTTTGTAATCCCATGCAGCTGGGATTTTTTTTAAAAAAAAATGGTTCTCACCATTGAGAATAAAGTAAATGAATATTTACATACCCGAGTGTGAATTAATATCTCAGATGGTTGACCCCCAATGACTCTACTGTATATCTACTTGGTCATATGAATAGTTTCCTACAAAGAACTTAAGACAGCTACTTTTAAAACTTAGGTAGTTAGGAGTTATGACCCCAAGCACCAAATTTCAATTTGTCACTTTCAGAATTTTTGAACTAGTAAAACTATAAAAGTAAGTAAAATTACAGGTGCATCATAAGAGAAATTGTTATCTCTCATCCAGTTTAAAGTATAATGTACCTATAGTATAAAAGAAATAAATTTTTGTTTGCAATAAACTATTTCTATGTTTTGCCCTTAAGCTAAAGATCCAGAGGGGAACAAGTAATAAAAAAAAACCTTGAAATAAAGACACTGGTGGAAATGGTGTTGCACAGTTTAGGAAATGAATTGCAATTTAGCTTGCAGCAAATAATGCATACAGAGATTTCTTAACTTATAGCAGTTTGCCTCCAAAAGTTTCACCTTCTGAACATATGTGCAGCAGGATTTTGGTCAATGTTTGCAATGAATAAGAAATCAAGTGGAAAGTAATAGAAAGAGAAACAGATTCTTGATGGACCCCATATTTTATTGCAAGTAAGACTTTAAAAGTAGGAGAGCTGTATTGCAGAATGAAGGTACGCTACAGAATGATCAGTCAAAAGAAAGAGGTACACAAATCAAAAGAAAACAAATACTAAGCTTTACTGTAAGAATGGAGATAAAAAGGCTGAAAGCTCAACAAATGGAAATAAATATCACCCTTGAAAACCAATTATAGAAATTCTTACCTGTCTCTAAAAGAAGCTTCACAATCCGAAAATTGGAGTGAGAAACACTGTAGTGAAGTGCTGTATTGCCATTCCCATCAGCTAAATTCACAATTACATTCTGCAACTGGGGATGAATGGCCTTTACATCTTGAAGATAAGCTGCTACAATTTCAGGGCTAGAGGATTTCCTGCTTGAGATTCGAAACCACTCTTGGCAGATGGTGCTTAAAACATGTCTCTTAAAAAAAAAAAAAAAGACAAACGTTTGACTTACTCCAGTGATGTTCTTCCAAATGGATGAATACATTTTAATGCTCTGGACTTCTAATTCAATTCCCAGTATCTTTAATGGACTTTCCAGGGATTGAGGCCAATATCCAGTTGTGGTCCTAATTAGAGTTGAGGTTGAATCAACACAATTAACACCATTCTGCAGTTGATTCAATGAGTATACTCTGGCTGGGACTGCCAGCTGAGTTTAGGCCCAAAGAAATAGCAACTATTGATATAGGAAACAGATCCTATTTTAAAAAATGATTTTATTTTGTTTGTGCTGCAGGGGTGTTTTTTGTTCTGATTCAGCCTTTGTAGATGGAAAGGAGTAGAGAGGAACACAGCACCCAGTCAATTTCTCTAACTGGTCAGATTTTTGAAGCCTTACCCAGTTTCATGGACTCATCCACGAAAGCTCAAATTAAAATGTAATAGTTGGTCTTTAAGGTGCTACATGTTTTTGTGTTTTGTTTTGTTGCTTTGGATTTTGCCAGATATGCTTACCCAGTTAGAGAAGTCTTATAGTTGTCCAGGTTACTTTAATTACCAAATTTACAGTAGTGGCACTGGATGAAAGCACTCTAGGTTGGAAAGGCTTTCAGTTTGATTCCTGGGCATGAATGGGATCTTGCTGTCTTAGTGTTCTTCCAGACACAGCATTTGCCACACCTCCATTCATATTTTATTTTATTTTATTCTTGCTATTTGGTGCTATGGCTGTGCATATTTCATGGCATTTGTATCCAAACAAAACCACTTCCTTTCGCTTTAGGAAAAATGGCTCTCTTTGAGAGAGGTCAGTGAAATAAAAAGGCATGGAAAGTCATAAAAAGAGCACCGAACCAAGGCAGACACACCTTACACTATTTGCACAATAGGAAGATTACCGATAACATAAATGCAGAACTCCATATTTTTACTTGAACAAATGCCCCATCTGGAAAAACATTTATATTGCTTGGACTGATACCTTTTATACATTTCATTTGCACCTTTTGTTTCATTTTTATTGCTGCTTCTAAGAGTTATTCACATGTTTTGGAGCCTTTGGTCCGAAATACACTTACATGCTTTGCGAAATGACAGTAAAATGTGTAGTTTGTAAAGGTTGGAACCAGCTGGGATTAATATCTTCTGGCTGATTTCTAATTTGTATAACCATTTTGGGATTCTTTCCTTGAAAAAGGTCTTACAAATAATATAGACTCTTAGATGGGGGAAGTCTGAGTGCTCAGGTTTGTGCTTAAAAGGTGTTTATCCTTGGTGCAATCTATTTTATCTTACACTCTAAAGATCTTTTCATTCATATGGAAGACATTTCTTTTCCCATGAGAAGGATCCAGACAGCTCTTTGGATTGCTCCAATTTGTCCCCCCATCCTCCCGCCCTTTTTCACCCATCATTCCACAGGCTGCATCAACTCCCCCCCTTTATGTTAAATAAAATAAAGGATATAGCACAATAGTAATGCATCTACCTAGAACAGTACATATAATACAGTACTATCAATATATCTCACACATCTAGAATAGCCTTGCATCAATAGGAAAATATTTTTAAAAACATTTACAATGGTAGAATATATGAAAATAAAGTAGGGGAGTTTTACCATAATTTCTTTCAATGCCTTGACCCACCAAATATGTCACTTCAGATAACATCACACACAGGTCTATTTTGGTGCAAACTAACCATCTGCATGGACTACAGAACAGGCTAATTAAGAACACTCCAAACCATGCCAGAAAAACCCCAGAAGCCCTTAGGCCTGTGCCAAAAAGAAGTGAGACGGCTCTAAAAAATGGCAGGATGGATTGCTGTTATCAAAATTTGTCAATGATGCAAAGGATGATGCAAAAATGGAATTAAAGGAGAAATTGGAATTAATTTTTTATGATGCCAGCTTCAGAGTTTAAAAGTATTGAATATGTAATTGTTCCATTTGCAGGCCACTTTTGTCTTGAAAAAGGGGCTTTAAATATAACCTACATCTCTCAAATTACTGTATATATTTTGAATGAGAATTTTTAATGTCATTCAAATCCTTAGGAACACATTTTAATGGAAGCCATTCCTCCACGCCCTTATTATTTAAAATTGTAGTTAAATTATTAAACTGATATACATCATCCTATAACAGAATATTAGGAACTCCCAGACCTCCATCTCTACTATGACAAAATTATTAGTTTTAATAAAGCAAGATTACTTATTTTGATTAATAAATAGCTTTATATGAATTTTCTATGAGAATAAGATATGGTGTATAAATATTAGAAGTGAGTGAAACTAGAAATGTTGGCTTTAGACAAAACGACCAAAGTCCTTTCAGGGGTTTTGAATCACCTACAGCTGAGAAATAAAGATGGTGTCAGACATGATGGAACGTCATGAAGATGGAAGAAGTGGCTCTGTGGAGCTAATCTCTGTGGGAGCTGCAAGGCACGAGGGCTCTAGTAGTCTTCCCGACTGTTATATTCCATACAAAATCTATCTCAGGAAACTATCAGACCCCCTTATACAGTGGTGCCTCGACTTAAGAACTTAATTGGTTCCAGAACTTGGGTCGTAACTCAAAATGGTCAAAGCACCATTTCCCATAGGAATGCATTGAAATGCGATTAATCCATTTCAGCCGACAAAAACAAATCACCCCCCCCAAAAAAACCCACAACCATTGCAAGACCCATAGGAAACATGATTAATCCATTCCGGCTGAATGGGGGAGGAAGAAAATCAAACAAACCATGCAAGACCCATTGGAAATGCAAAAAAGAGCAAAGCATAAAGCAAACAAACCATCGGAAATGCAAAAAAAACAAAAAAAAACAAAGCAGAAAGCAAACAAACCATGCAAGTCCCATCGGAAATGGGAAAAAAGCAAAGCAAAAAGCAAACAAACCCCGCATGACCCATCGGAAATGGGGGAAAAAGACCCAAAAAGCAAACAAACCCCGCAAGACCCATCAGAAATGGAGGGAAAAACACCAAATAACAAACAAAACCTGCAAGACCATCATAGCATAGACACATAATCCCATCACCCAGCCCAAAACCACACTGCAAAACCCACCCAGAACAATAAAAAGCAGAAAGCAGCACCTTAGCTTACCAGGCAGTCCAAAGCCTCCTCCGATTGTACTCACTCTAACTGCTGGGGTGAAAGAACTACAAAGAAGCAGCCTCTTCATCCACCGATGGTTAGCAATTTGAATTCCCTGCCTTTTCCCCCTGCCTTTTTCTGTTCATAACTGGAAGCTCCGGCCGCAAGTCAAAGCAAAATTTTGTGGTCGTAAGTCGAAAGGGTTGTATGTCAGAATGTTTGTAAGTCGAGGCACCACTGTATCTTACAGCTCCCACAGAGATTAGCTGTGGCAGCTGTAAAACACAATGGGGGTCTGGTAAGACTTTGATTTTTTTCCTGGAACCCCAGAATTCTAGCCAGGAGAATTCCTGCAGATTTCTGGGGGCTGTAGTCCAAAAAAATGCAACTCTGATGCCTGTTAATTAATTCAGGTTTTAAAAAGCTATCTTCAATTTAACCACAACATCATCATGAGCAGTTAGTGGTACCTTCAACAATAATAGTTGATATTGGATTATTAATTTCGTAATATAAAATTAAAAAAAGAAACATGCGGTTAAAATGTAACTGAAAAAACACCAGTACCAGTAACTTGTCCTTTGTGGTCCTTATTTCTAGTAGGTGTTTGCTTAAGATTTGGCATCCTTTCAGGAAATCGGCTGAGGGCTGGAATCTGAAAAAGAAAACATCTTTGTTGGTCTACTGTAAGAAATACACAAGAACTGGAGATTGGGAACAGTGAGAATATGCCCCACTACTCTTCAAGAAGTTTTCTGTGAGGTAGGTAAGCTATGAAATTGAATCCTCTCCATGCAGAAAGATTGTTGCTAGAAGCTAATGGGTTGTGCAATTCCTTATAAGGAGTGTATTACAAAGGTTTTGCTCATAATCCAGCTCTCAAGTTAAGCACACCTGCAATATTTTCAAGGGTGATTTATTTCATGCTTAATTTAGGTCCTATTCCTCCATGCAAATGGTGCACTCTTAGTTTTGAGCAGGGATGGAAAATTCATTGGCCACATCTAGCAGAAGATGTTTCCTTTAGAGAAAGCCTCTTCCCACAGAATGACTGGTTTACTGTTAAGTTGCCAGGTAATAGCATTGCCTAAAAGGGTGCAAGCCTTTCAGAGGATGAATACACCATGTATAGCCTTCTCTTCTCTTCTCTTCTTGCTAATGTTGTCTGTCAGAATGCAGTGTTCACTACTATTTTGATGTATCGCTATACCAGAGGCCAGTCCAATTAATTCAAAAAGAGATACATATGATTGTATCCCATATTTTATAAATTAGAAATATATTAAAAATTCAGGGAGTTAAATCTATTTTCTTTAAATACATGTACCAGTGTAATGGTCTAAATAGAACTAATAATTATTATATCAGTTCTTGTTGATGCATTGCCATGCACAACCATAGTAACATTATACTGCCATATATTATTCAATATTATTTATTGGATTTATGAGTTAAAGCAGCCTACATGGCTCTCCTCGTCCTCACTTTATTCTTTATAATTCTTTCTTTCATCCTGTATGATTAGATCAAAGAACAGGATGTAACAGAAACCACTGTCAGTTCTCTCTACATGCTAATTCTACTTTTTTCATACAAAGTTTTAGTCACCTCTCTGTCTTGTGCTGTATGTTTGCTCTTGTGCTTCCCTCTAGTTCTTCCAGATGTGTATCTTCTTGCCTTGTACCCAGGGATGTTCCAGATGCAGTCTGTTCTCTTTCCTTCTCGTCGTCCCTCCATCTATGCTCTTCACTGCCACACCTTCGCTCAGTCTCACTATCTGAATCTTCATCTGAGGAGCTCTCTTCACAGCTTGAATCTTCACTGGATGTTGTTTCATAACTGAGTGAGGACATCAGGCATTTAACAATTCAATTTTGCCACTGTTTTTTCAACAACTAAGGAACTATAAAGAATACTAGTGGACCCCAAAGTGCCCAAATATACTGAAATTTGGAACAGAAGGCCTATGCAATCCACAGAATTTTCAGTTCCTCAAGAAGCAAGGAAGCTCATGGACAAAATGTGCAAGTAACCAGAAAGACCCTGGCCTCTTGCGACGAGGGCTTTAATAATATCTATGTCTCTCGGATGTTTGCTTGCTAACTATCACTGTTTGACTTGAGTTTGTTCATAGTGTTTTCCAGTCTCCTAAGTGATGGTTTCTGGGAGAAGCTGTGGTATAAGAGAAGAGCCCATGCTTTGCATTAAGATTTCCCAGGTGTAATTTCTGGCATCTCCAAGTTAGCTTGCGCAAGACCTCTACAGCAGAGAGTTGATTACAAGTCAGTAATGGCTATACTGTGCTAGATGGACCAAAGGTTTTAACTTTTTATAAGACAATTTGTTTCATTCCTAGAGATGGCATATAACAATTTCCAGAAAAGGGAACTCATGGAATACAGTGGCCACTCATCCTAAATGGAAAACTGTAGTCATTTCTACACTGGTATCTAAGTACAATCTGGCTGGATAGCTCAGTGAGTTGGGTATCTGCCTGTGGAATAAGAGGCTGGGAGATACATTCCACACTGTGCCTCCAGGGAGAAGTGGCCTTGGGCAAACTGCTTTCCCCCCAAAGAAGGGAAAGATAAATTACTTCTGAGTGTTCTCTAATTAGAAAACCCTGGAAAGGTTTGGCATGAATCAGAACTGACTTGATTGCATACAGTTATTATCACTAAACATAGATCACTAAAATATCACTTTAATGCTGATATTTATTTATTTATTTATTTATTTATTTATTTATTTATTTATTTATTTATTATTTATTTATTTATATCCCACCTATCTGGTCAATATGACCAGATAGGCAGTCAATATTGATATTGGTGACACATAAATAAAGTAATGCTGCTATCTCAACTTGTACAGTTGCATTTTTCTAATCTTTAAAACGCAACACTTATTTTGGTACCTCTGTTTCATTTAGAAAGTCAATTAAGCAAAGTATATTTGCATGTAAGCTTTCTTTTTCTGGGAAATATGAGCCATTAATTCAACAAACAGTCCACTAATTTGCTGCACCAATGACTCCCCAGTTCATTCAGTCTCAGCTAACTTCCAGAATGCTTGAAGTCCGGCCTCTACTTGGTCCAGTGCAGAGCTTGCAAAGTTACTTTTTGAACTATTTTTCAGAATCCCTGAGAACAATCTTGTCTCTGCTGGCTAGGGCATTCTAGAACTGGTGGTAAAAAAAAAACCCTTCCAAACTCTAATCTAATACTACTACAATAACTAGCAACAGTGTTGTGACCAGTTAAAGCAGCCACAGCTGCTCACAGGTCACTTGCATGGCTTTGTAGACTGGAGTGTTTGGATATCCTAGAATCCCAGTGAGTTGCTGAGAATGATCTTGCTGTCTTAACAATAGAGCCAAATGAGGATCTGTGGTCTTTTAAATTAATATCAGCCATTACATTTCTATGTATTCGCGAAGGCTTTCACGGCCGGGATCTAATGATTGTTGTGGGTTTTTCGGGCTTCTTGGCCGTGTTCTGAAGGTGGTTTTTTCCTAACGTTTCGCCAGTCTCTGTGGCCGGCATCTTCAGAGGACAGCAAACAACCATTACATTTCTCACTCATTTTATTCCCCACAGCTTTTCCCATCGAGATATTAAATTTCTTTACTAATATTCATGTATTTACAAAACAATTAAGAGTAGATGTACATACTGGTTATTAACACACTTTGATCCACTAGTATTTACGTATACCGTAAGTTCCTTCCATGGATTATCATCTCAAACTGCTTCTTGAAGCAAGCTGCACTTTTCAGTATAATTTTAATAGTAGACTCTTTTTGGAATTGTTTTTGCAGATGAAACACTAAAACAGTTCTAAGTGTGGCATAGATTTATGGGTCAGGACTTCTGACGTGGTCAAATTGACTTTGCAGATCACTATCATGTCCTTGAGAATACTTATTTAAGTTGTAATTTGCATTAACTGGTTTTAAAATTACTTAGAACAGGCTCTGAGGACAAATCCCCAATTTCGGTTACAAATGCCAACTTACAACTTTCACCCCTTATCTATTTTCCTTACTATTATTGTAAAGTAAAGCAAAACCAAATTATGTAGAGTGGCACTTTAAGGCCAAGAAATGTATTTCAACGTGAGCAATCATTGAAATTCACTTCTTACAATCCAAGTCTTCATACATATCTGAAAGTGGAGTCCAATAAATGCTCACTGGGAAATGCATTTTTTTTAGTCTTAAAGGTACCACAATATTTTTGTTTTTGCTTTTCATTTTTGCTGAAACAAGTTTAAATGGTTTCCTCTCTGAAAACAGTTGCTATAAATGAAGACAGAAGAAAAGGTTCATTGAGAAACAGAAATTGTGGCACTATATCCTATATGTAAAATTAAATTGAATGAGGTTGAGTAACATTTGCTTATGTCTAAAATACCACTGGAGAGTCATTTTCAAGAATTTCCTTTTTGCCATTTTTTGTAATTTTTACTATTAAAAAGTAATTCACAAGCAAAGTATTAGTAACAAGGAATATAATTAGCTAAATTGCAAAAAATGAACAGCAACCAAGGTACCCTTGAAGACCAAGGAGCAACCAGATTGTCTGGGGGAAAAAACTAACAATGCAAGCTTTGTGCTTGTGCATAGTAGATAAAACCAATTAGTTCCTGGAGACACCCTGCAGCTGGACAACCAAAGGGCATGGCCGTCAGGAGCTGAACACCAGGAAGAAATCCAAAGGTGGGTGAGCCATATCTGGAGGGTTGGGCTGGAGCTGGGATTGGATGGCAGAATCCAGGTTTAAAGGGGGAGGAGAAGGGGAGACCATCCCCTTTGGACTCAGAGTTGGAGGACTGGGATGAGGCCTCCAAGAAGCCCCTTCCATTCTTTGGTGCCCTCTACAAAGACTGACCATTGCTGCCACAGGACTCATGAACAGGAGAACTGGCAAAAGAGCAGCAGTTGTTGCCCCATCTGGGCTATCACCTTGATAGCACAGGTGCCCAACCAAGCCCCAACCCTGATGCAGAAGTGGCACTGGCAGAGGAAGGGGCACAACCACCAGCTGTGGCCAATCCTCCAGGAACAAGATAAGCTGCTGAGGTTTGGGGACCTCCATCAGCCCAGCATTACTGCCTTCCTTAAGAGGCGTTAGCTGGCTGGGATCAGGGTTGCAACCTCAAGCCCAGACCTGGACTGGAGGCTCTGCAGGCTCAGTGAGCACAATCAGGGCCAAACTGAGGACAGAGAGTAAAAAGGGCTAGTGGAGGCAACTACGCCCTCCTATTGCCTATCAGGATGGGAAATAGCAGGCGCCCAACTGAAAGTTGTACCCCATTCCTAACAAATATGAGTTCCAGCAGCAATGAGGATCTAGAGTCCATAGAGCCTATGGTAAAGCAAATCCACCCAGCCTTCTCCACCCTGGCTTTATGCGGCACCGGTCAGAAGGAGAAACTATGAAACTTGTTTGGTTTAAAGCAAAGACAGGTGAAGCATGATCTACTTAAATCCCTCTTGCTTTCCTCACTGGACACTAAGTGCTATGAGCTCCGTTAGAAGCTGGGGAATCACAAAGCTGGCTGTTACTCTAAACCTACAGCATAGAAATAATACTTATTCCAAACTAAAACTCCCACAAGACCACAGCCAGTCATTGCTAAACATAACCATGGCAGCAGTCGGTTTACAGCAGACTCTCTCCTTAAGGTTAGAATGGAGGAGGAATAAATGAGGCTATGTTTAATATGGCAAACCTTTCTTATCCATTTGGCATCAATGCAGTGGTAGCATTATACATGAAAAGGAAATCTCATCTCTCTAATTGATGCTTACCCACCATTTACCCCAACAAACTGAAGATTCTTTTTGGTGCCGTTACCTCCTGCATGGACACCCGTGTCTTTCTTTTTCATAATAGATTTAAGACTTGTGCTTGGAGAGATTTCTGATGGAAATATTAAAAACACAGAAACATGAAGAATGTTACAATCCTTTGTCCTACAGGAACATTATCATAATTGTATTAAAAGCCCAAAATGGCAAGCACAATAGTGTCACAATAGCATTTAAAGCTCCAATCCCACCTCCCTGTTTTTGGCACCAGAGAAGCACTGTCATGCTAGAAAAAAATACTTCTGGGTGGGCAAATGCTTCCCACCTTTGTCAGAAATGCTCTTCTATAAAGATGAGACAACCATATGAAAGCAGAGGATGTGATGCACACATACAGCCTCGTTATGTTGAGGTGTACACATAGGTTGTGGCAGCTGTGTCTTGCACCAGCTTTATCTAAGCACTTTTGAAAAGAACAACTACACCATTGTGGCAACATAAGAATGGGACCTAAGAATTCCTTACACCAGGAAATAAATCATACAAAATGATACAGGCCTAGCCTTACCAGTCAGTCTAAGTGAGGTAACATTCATCAGTGGAAAATGTAGAAGTAGCAACAGAAGCTGTCCCCTAACCATTCCTGCCTTCTTGACCTAGCAGTGACGATGTTTGGACTGACAGGCTTTTCATCCAGGCACCTTCTCTCAGTGGGCTAGAAAACCATCTGACTTAGCAGGAAGAGCCAGTTCAGATCACATGTTCCAGCAGACATGGCACACCTGCCAGGATTGCTCTGTCCACACAACACATGCTGGATTAGCCACTGTGTTGCAACATTTGTTTGAGAAAGCCATAAGTGGGCAATGGGCAAAATGATGAGCATTTGTGAATTGCTGGAAGACAGAGCTATGTAGGATGCATGGGCTACCACCTCCACACTAACTTATTACCTTTAGGTGCAGATGTTGCTCCACAGCATCAAGGATTTAAATGTGGAATAGCAAGAAAAGAGAGATGTTTGAGTGAAAAATGCTTTGGGCAGCCCCTGCCTTCGCTGGAGAATTTTTTAACCAGCATGAAAATCTGACTCTGGTGACACTCTGTAGCATTCTAGGCACACCATGTTGCCACTGCAAACACCACTAGAGCGAGATCCTAGTAATGTTGTCTTCTGCTGGTTAGACAGATGTGCTTACATATGATAATAGTTTGGGAGGTGCTGTATTTTCCAGATATTTCTATTATGATGCTCTGCATGAGCTATACGACATTCTCTCCCACAGCCTAATGAGGGTGAGAGACAGTGAAATGAGGACACCTACAGTTGTTGTGGTGTAGTCATTAGGTTTGGATCCAAATATGGGAAGGAAATGTTAAAATCTTCACACAGTCATTAAGAAAGAATATAAGAACATAGGAAGAGCCCTGCTGGATCAGGCCAAGGGCCAACCTAGTCCAGCTTCCTGTATCTCACAGTGCTTTGAAAAATGTCTGTCTCAGCCAACATAATACTGAGACTTAAACCAAAAGGAGTGGCCTACATTTGGGGGTGGGATGGGGGAACGAATAGGGTATAAACAAATAAGAGAAGTAAATTCATGGCAACACTTGAAAATAAAGAACTCATCAGGAACAGTTCAAAACTGGGAGTTGGGAACAAGTAAGGTGAGAGGAAAAGAAATCACAGTAGTACAGGGAAAGATCTTCTATGGTTTTCTGGCTACAGTATGTCCCTCACCTTGACTCCTTATATAAGTTTAATGAAAGAAATACATAACACTTATATAGAAAATTCAGCCAAATCATTATCATTTCTTACAATATTCACAATCATTGGTTTTGCTGGCTAAAAGAGTATACATTTTTGCTAGTTAAATTGACTTTAAAAGTACTCTTGGTACTTAAGAGTGTTTTTATTTTGAAATGTTTTCCTCAAATTTGAAATGTGTTTGAAATTTAAAAATATCAACTAATGTTTCACTTTATGAATCATTTTGCTCTAGTAATAGTAACTGAAAGTGCTGGTAAGACAGTAAGAACAACCCCCAAATCTATTCCTTCACATGTAGCATCCTGTCAAACAGGGAGAGCACTTTTTGTGCTACTTAGCCTTTAATCCACTACATCTAGGAATATAATATGCAGAAACTCTGGGCAACGCGTGTTTAGTTTTTCATCTCCATGAAACGTCTTTCCAAGCTACCCCCATTTTTTCTAGAATCACATTTAAAATGTAATGTGGAGTGCTCTTGTTCAGGACCTCTCTATTCCTTTCCTTTTGGGATGCTCCAGTTCTGCATTTCTTCCAGTGGCAAAGCTGTACCAGATGACCCAACCTTGAGTCTCCAGATGTTCTTGGACTACAACTCCCAGAAATCCTGGCCAGCCCATCTGGTAGTGAAGACTTCTAGGAGTTTTAGTCAAAGAATTATCGGGACCCAAGGTTGGGAACCACTGACCTAAAAGGCCATTTCCAATGTTCTTAACCCATGATCCTCCTTTTTGTCTCACCATCAGTTATGTGGCATTCTCTGGTCTTTGAGGATACTCATTCCTCTCCCTCTACGGATCTTCTCCATCCTCTACACAAATAAGTCTTCTCTTCCTGATGCTTCCTGTACCTTCCACAGATCAGCAAATCCCCAGATTTCTCCCAAGGCTGCTCTTGTTAATAGTGCAGTTTTGTCTACACAACATTGCTCACAGCCCAAGCATTAGAAATAGTAGGGATGGCGGTTTGTACTGCCAATGGAGCAAAGGAATGCAATAAAGGTATGTGGAGGATGAAATGAAAGAGTAGACTCTCTGGAGAACTAAACAGATGTGGGGGCGGGGATCTTACACTGTGCAAGTGAAGGGAGCAGGAGTCAACTGAAATGGCTAAAGCTTTTTTGGAATCACCTTTGTGATTCTTTCACTTTTTTACTTTCTTGGTCTTTGTTCTTCAAAAGCAAGACTTGCAGTCCTGATATTTGCCTGATCAGGTAACATCTGCCCCAGCCATCTGCTGTGATAGGTGGAGTGACACAACTGAAACACTGATCCACATCAGATAACTTATCAGAATTAATCAATGCCTATTTTGTGCAATATGGAATGCATGTTTCTGGTACTGGAGATTCAGGGGGAAATAAAGATAAGTTTATTTATAACTCCCAGACTCACTCTCCAGATGGACATCCAGTCTGAGTGACTGAACTGGTCTAGACTGAGGCACTGTCTGAGGAAATGAATTTTGATTAATGAATGCTCATGTTAAAATCAAATCTCTTAGGCTCTAAGGTGCCACAACCTTTTGTTCTTTGCTTTCTCTCTTTCACTCTCTCCGTGTTTTGCTTTGCTTTGTTTTTCTCCCTTTAATTCTGTCAACATGTTGGGATTTCATGGTTTCAGTAACAGGTATTAATCTCTTCCATGGGACACCTGATCAATCACATAGAAATATAGGATCTGTGCTGCATTAAATGTTTTCCAATTGCAGAGAAACATGTGCTGAGAATGTATGATCGCTATTCTGGCTTCATCACATTGAGAGTTTAGATCAATACCTCTTATTTTCCCATGATTCTATTAGGTAGATTTACTGTATTTTGTACTATTTTGGAATACTGTGCCGAGCAACTACTCCTGTGATGATTAGTCTTTAGAACAATACCACCCAGATATTCTCCAAGCTCTCTGGCTGCAGAGCCAGAGGTTGGAATTTGATTCCCCACCATGCTTCCTGGAAGAAGAGCCAGACTATGTGGCCTTGGGCAAGCTGCACAGTCCCAGGGTATCCCCTGCATAAGGGAATGGTAAACCACTTCTGCGTATTCTTTACCTGGAAAACCCTGAAATGTGTTGCCCTAAGTCAAAATTGACTTGACAGCATATTATTGTTGCTGCTGTTGTTACTATGGAAGGCAGAAATTTCCATAATATGAAGGAGTGAGGTTACTGGAATAGGAGATAGGCAATGAAAGTGACCTGTCACCAACTCCATACGCGGAAGCGTAAAGGAATTAAAGCTAACTCTTACTTCAGCAATGACAATAGGGCAATATTCTCCATTGGGCAACAGACTGGTATGGCTACATGGGTCCAGGATAGGTCACATGACACACGCAGCTATATCCTCCAAAAGAGGGGATTGGCCAGGGGACTCAGAAGGGGTAGCTGAAAGACTGCTGCTAATTCCACCTCCTCCCTATTTCCCACCTGTAGTCATGACCTCACCGTGCCTAATGGTAGGGATGGCCCTACACTTGAGCTGATGCTGATTAACTGTGGCAATGCCACAGCATTCACAATGTTGCCCACCACTGTAAATTCTACAAAAAGGCTCTTTCTTGATCCTGTTTCAGTCTCACCCTCATTAAGCCCAGTAAGCGGTAGAGAGATGAAAAGGAACAAGAATGATGCTGACAGAGCAATGCTATTATTTGCTGTAGTCGGGGAAGGCTAATGCTCAGAATCCCTGTGCATCTTAATAAGCACATCATCATTGCAGACTGTAGAATTGCTTGTCATCCAATTCCATTTATATCCAGTTTCTTGAGAGTGAAGGCAAGTGAAATGAATTGTGCTAACATGATGTTATGGATTTATAAGTGTTATTAGATACGATTTTACTATGAGAGATAACAAAGCACCTGACTTGTAATTCTTCATGTTTCTAATTGTTATGTTCAGCTTTGTTTTGTGGAACAAATACTTCCCAATGGCATGGAAATTCCACAAGCATATTTTAAATTACCTCATTTTTTAAATTTTAATATATTTTTTGAAGCAAAGAACATTTTTATTTCATTGAAAACCTTCCCAAGTAATGCAACTCTTGACTAATGTAAGTGTGTTAAGGAAGGCTGGCTTTGCCAATACTATTTACCCAACTGTTGATACTGTGTGTTGGAATTCTCCTTGTCTGTTGGTGTCGGCGTCGAGTACGCAGAAAGCAGTAAATTCAAAGAGTTCACAAGCTGGTTCTGGATTGAGCTGAGCTTTGAGGCAGGTTGCTTAATGGCACTGGCTAGTTCAGGATACCCATGTTCTAGACACATCCACTGCTCTTGTAAAAGGTCCTGGATCTTTTTAACGTATTGGCCCACAGTAGGATCCATAGATTTTGTTGGCTCCGGGTGGCCTGCTTCCTCATCCAGATCTTGCTTTCCTCCTGCATTTGAATCAACAGCCTCAACACCTGAGCTGTTGTCCTCTGTCATAGCAGAGAACTGTACATCGCAGCTGTATACATGATTGTTGCCATTATCAACATATTCATTAATCTTCAGCTCATGGTGGCCTTGGTCCAGAACGCAGCATTCCTCTTCCACTTCTTTCTGTCTTTGAAAAGACAGACTGTCTTTCTCTTGAAAACCAACAGGAATGCTTGACATCTCAGGAGATCCATGGACTAGCTTTCTATTTACTTCCTTGGCCTGCAGATTCTTATTATCAGCTTCAGAAGCATCACAACCTACAGACTCCACAGGCAGAGTAATACTTACATTGACCCCTTTGTCATAAGCCTCCTTGGCTATCTTGTCATGTACAAGTTCAGTATTCACAGCAGCATCATGGTATCGGAGGACATTTTTTGCCTGCATGCATGGTTTAATTTCTTTGATGCTCTTCCCACAGAGTTTCTCTTCCAGCTGAGCTTTAGAGTTTGCCAGCATTTCAATGCTTTTCTCTTTTGCCTTGATTTCTTTATCTTGCTGTTTCAATACTACTCGGATCTGCTCAAGTTCCTCTGTTTTGTTATTCAGCTCCTCTTCCAGAATGGCAATATGCTGCTTTAAAGCTATGATCTTTTTAGGTTCTTCAGAGGGCAAAGCCTCCAAATCTAAGTTTCCTTCTATCTCTCTGAAGGTAGGACTTGTAACTTCTTCCTCCTTTAGTAATTCTGTAACAGTCTCACATATATTGAGTTCAATTTCTTTCTGGATCTGGTTTTCAGGCTTGCATTCTAAGGCCCTAGATGAGGTTGGCCAACTCTGATCTGATATGGGGCAAATATTTGCCTCTCCTGCATCCTGTTCTTCTTCTCCACTCTCAGCAACCACAAGCAGTTCTTGAGATATTAGAGGTTGGCCTTCCCATGAAGAACTGAGATGCATTCGCTCCCTCACTATCTGTTTCTGGTCCAGCACAAGCTGAGCCTTCTCCCTCTTGTTTTCATAGATTGTCTTATTGATTTGTTGTTTTACATTTCTCAGGTTATCAGGAGCCGTTGGTGAAGTTGCTTTGAAGCTATCTAATGCCAATGATTCTTTTACAGGACTGAATTCAAATTCTAAGCCCTTTTGATCAGAGGACTGAAGAAATGCCAAGGGTACTACTTCTTCTTCCAAGTTGGGGGTTGGTGGAAGTGTGGCAGGCATACTGGATGCCCTCAAAAGCTGAGGTCTCCCTCTGCCATTGCCAGTCTCCTCTTCAAGGTGCACAGGGCCATCTTGCCTGACAGTCTCTTTTAAGAAAGCTTTCCTTCTATAGCTTGGCTCATTCTGAAGGGGTGAAAGAGGTGATGAATCAGGAGATGTGATGGGAATGTTGCTTTCTTCTGCACCTAAGGAGGCCTTTCTCTGTGTGAGGAAGTTCTTATTTGAAGAAGATGAGTAGGCTTTAGATCCACTTTCTGGGAGACTGAAGTTCCGAGGCAGTGTACTGAATTTGGGGTGCTTTGCTTTCCTGTGAATTGGAATCTTCTTGATGGTATTGCCTTTTTCAATGTCATCTACATACTTCAAGAAGTCAAGATCTAAATGGAAGCCGTAAGGTGTTTCAACAGAATAAGGGCTTGGGGGTGGATCTTTATCCTCTGTTTTTGATGCCCAGTCATCTCCTGAAAGAAAAAAAGATGGGGGGAAATAAACAGACAATTATAATCTAAAATTAGCTGTAATAAGTAACTCTTGAGGCATTTTACTTCTTTCTGCTTAAGAGGCATACATAGTAATGATTTTTCACTACAGAAAAGGCTAGATTTGTGTGATAAGGAAGGGCTGGCGAGACTGTGTTACACCTCGTCATGTTTTTGTGTTTTTCTGCTTTGTGCTCTGCTAACAGAATCAATGATCAAATTCCTTCTTTCACCAATAACAATCAATAGAGTGGAGTGTCATATGAATACTGGCAATATAATTTCATTGGTTCAGCATGTCTAAAGACAGAATAGGAGAATGGAATATGACATTGGCCCATATATGTTTTCCAATAGAGGGGAATGACCAGGTTGCTCAGGAGAAACAGCCAAGAGATTGCCATTGTTGCTATTCAGCATTTGCCATCAAAGTGGCTGCCTCATTCTGTCTAATATAAAAGTTGGTTCTGTACTCACCATGACCCAGAATAGAAGAGTGGTTTTTCCTATACATTTGTTTATTCCTCATTCTCATTCTGGAGAGAATGATGGACACTATGCTCCAGAATTCAATACTATGCTCCAGAAAAGCTACTGTATGACCTTGTGAACACTCAATAAAGAAACTGAGGGATGGAAGGGAAAAGGACTTGTTTTAATGTTGCGTAGATTTATTGCCCTATGCACCCATCTATCTATAAATGTAGACCCATAGAATTTATTGTTTTTCTCCAACATAGAACTAGTGCAGAAAAATTAATAGTTTGGAAATATCAATATATTAAGATTATAAAAATTAAAATAGTAAGCAAAGCCATTGTTTCCAATGGCTCTGGCTCTACGTTGTAAGGATGCGAAAATCAATAGTTAAGGAGAGACCAAAGTGCTATGCTGACGTGATCCTTCTGCCTCCCTCCCACCCTTATTTGTATTAGCACAAAACCACTCCAGCACTGAAGAAAATCAGCCCATTTCAGTATTCATAAAATTTTATTAAAATGTTGCCTGTAGCTCTAGGCACAACTGCAAGGCAGTTACACTAAATCACTGCAT